>NC_088213.1:5661230-5686550 GCF_036934945.1 Oncorhynchus masou masou | reverse complement strand
GCAGGAGTCAGGAAGCAGGAGTCAGGAAGCAGGAAGTCAGGAAGCAGGAGTCAGGAGTCAGGAAGCAGGAGTCAGGAAGCAGGAGTCAGGAGTCAGGAAGCAGGAGTCAGGAAGCAGGAGTCAGGAAGCAGGAGTCAGGAAGCAGGAAGCAGGAGTCAGGAAGCAGGAGTCAGGAAGCAGGAGTCAGGAAGAGGAGTCAGAAGCAGGAGGTCAGGAAGCAGGAGTCAGGAAGCAGGGAGTCAGGAAGCAGGAGTCAGGGAAGCAGGAGTCAGGAAGCAGGAGTCAGGAAGCAGGAGCAGGAGTCAGGAAGCAGGAGTCAGGAAGTCAGGAGTCAGGAAGCAGGAGTCAGGAGTCAGGAGTCAGGAAGCAGGAGTCAGGAAGCAGGAGTCAGGAAGCAGGAGTCAGGAGTCAGGAGTCAGGAAGCAGGAGTCAGGAAGCAGGAGTCAGGAAGCAGGAAGCAGGAAGCAGGAGTCAGGAAGCAGGAAGCGGGAGTCAGGAGTCAGGAAGCAGGAGTCAGGAAGTCAGGAAGCAGGAAGCAGGAGTCAGAAGGAGTCAGGAAGCAGGAGTCAGGAAGCAGGAAGTCAGGAAGCAGGAAGCAGGAGTCAGGAAGCAGGAGTCAGGAAGCAGGAGTCAGGAAGCAGGAGTCAGGAAGCAGGAGTCAGGAAGCAGGAAGAAGGAGTCAGGAAGCAGGAAGAAGGAGTCAGGAAGCAGGAGTCAGGAAGCAGGAGTCAGGAAGCAGGAGTCAGTCAGGAAGGAAGCAGGAGTCAGGGAAGCAGGAGTCAGGAAGCAGGAGTCAGGAAGCAGGAAGCAGGAGTCAGGAAGCAGGAGTCAGGAAGCAGGAGTCAGGAAGCAGGAGTCAGGAAGCAGGAAAGCAGGAGTCAGGAAGCAGGAAGCAGGAAGCAGGAAGCAGGAGGAGCAGGAAGCAGGAGTCAGGAAGCAGGAGTCAGGAAGCAGGAAGCAGGAGTCAGGAGTCAGGAAGCAGGAGTCAGGAAGCAGGAGTCAGGAAGCAGGAGTCAGGAAGGAAGTCAGGAGTCAGGAAGCAGGAGTCAGGAAGCAGGAGTCAGGAAGCAGGAGTCAGGAAGCAGGAGTCAGGAAGCAGGAGTCAGGAAGCAGGAGTCAGGAAGCAGGAGTCAGGAAGCAGGAGTCAGGAAGCAGGAGTCAGTCAGGAAGCAGGAGTCAGGAGGAGCAGGAAGCAGGAGTCAGGAAGCAGGAAGCAGGAGTCAGGAAGCAGGAAGCAGGAGTCAGGAGTCAGGAAGCAGGAGTCAGGAAGCAGGAGTCAGGAAGCAGGAGTCAGGAAGCAGGGAAGTCAGGAAGCAGGAGTCAGGAAGCAGGAGTCAGGAAGCAGGAGTCAGGAAGCAGGAGTCAGGAAGCAGGAGTCAGGAAGCAGGAGTCAGGAAGCAGGAGTCAGGAAGCAGGAGTCAGGAAGCAAGGAGTCAGGAAGCAGGAGTCAGGAAGCAGGAGTCAGGAAGCAGGAGTCAGGAAGCAGGAGTCAGGAAGCAGGAGTCAGGAAGCAGGAGTCAGGAAGCAGGAGCAAGGGAAGCAGGAGTCAGGAAGCAGGAGTCAGGAAGCAGGAGTCAGGAAGCAGAGTCAAGAAGGAGTCAGGGAAGCAGGAGTCAGGAAGCAGGAGTCAGGAAGCAGGAGTCAGGAAGAGTCAGGAGTCAGGAAGCAGGAGTCAGGAAGCAGGAGTCAGGAAGCAGGAAGCAGGAAGCAGGAGTCAGGAAGCAGGAGTCAGGAGTCAGAAGTCAGGAAGCAGGAAGCAGAGTCCCAGGAAGCAGGAGTCAGGAAGCAGGAGTCAGGAAGCAGGAGTCAGGAAGCAGGAGTCAAGCAGGAAGCAGGAAGCAGGAAGCAGGAGTCAGGAAGCAGTCAGAGTCAGGAGTCAGAAGCAGGGTCAGGAAGCAGGAGTCAGGAGTCAGGGAAGTCAGGAAGCAGGAGTCAGGGAGTCAGGAAGCAGGAGTCAGGAAGCAGGAGTCCAGGAAGCAGGAGTCAGGAAGCAGGAGTCAGGAAGCAAGCAGGAGTCAGGAAGCAGGAGTCAGGAAGCAGGAGTCAGGAAGCAGGAAGCAGGAGTCAGGAAGCAGGAGTCAGGAAGCAGGAGTCAGGAAGCAGGAGTCAGGAAGCAAGTCAGGAAGCAGGAGTCAGGAAGCAGGAGTCAGGAGTCAGGAGTCAGGAAGCAGGAGTCAGGAGTCAGGAAGCAGGAGTCAGGAAGCAGGAGTCAGGGAAGCAGGAAGTCAGGAAGCAGGAGTCAGGAAGCAGGAGTCAGGAAGCAGGAGTCAGGAAGCAGGAAGCAGGAGTCAGGAGTCAGGAAGCAGGAGTCAGGAAGCAGGAGTCAGGAAGCAGGAGTCAAGCAGAAGCAGGAGTCAGGAAGCAGGAGTCAGGAAGCAGGAGTCAGGAAGCAGGAAGCAGGAGTCAGGAAGCAGGAGTCAAGGAAGCAGGAGTCAGGAAAGCAGGAAGTCAGGAGTCAGGAAGCAGGAGTCAGGAAGCAGGAGTCAGGGAAGCAGGAGTCAGGAAGCAGGAGTCAGGAGTCAGGAAGCAGGAAGGAAGCAGGAGGCAGGAAGCAGGAGTCAGGAAGCAGGAGTCAGGAAGCAGGAGTCAGGAGTCCAGGAAGCAGGAGTCAGGAGTCAGGAAAGCAGGAGTCAGGAAGCAGGAGTCAGGAAGCAGTCAGGAGTCAGGAAGCAGGAAGCAGGAAGTCAGGAGTCAGGAAGCAGGAGTCAGGAAGCAGGAGTCAGGAAGCAGGAGTCAGGAAGCAGGAGTCAGGAAGCAGGAGTCAGGAAGCAGGAGTCAGGAAGCAGGAAGCAGGAAGCAGGAGTCAGGAAGCAGGAGTCAGGGGAGTCAGGAAGCAGGAGTCAGGAAGCAGTCAGGAAGCAGGAGTCAGGAAGCAGGAGTCAGGAAGCAGGAGTCAGGAAGCAGGAGTCAGGAAGCAGGAGTCAGGAAGCAGGAAGCAGGAGTCAGGAAGCAGGAGTCAGGAAGCAGGGAAGCAGGCAGGAGTCAGGAAGCAGGAGTCAGTCAGGAAGCAGGAGTCAGGGAAGCAGGAAGCAGGAGTCAGGAAGCAGGAGTCAGGAAGCAGGAGTCAGGAAGCAGGAGTCAGGAAGCAGGAAGCAGGAGTCAGGAAGCAGGAGTCAGGAAGCAGGAGTCAGGGAAGCAAGCAGGAGTCAGGCAGGAGCAGGAGTCAGGAAGCAGGAGTCAGGAAGCAGGAGGCAGGAAGCAGGAGTCAGGAAGCAGGAGTCAGGAAGCAGGAGTCAGGAAGTCAGGAAGCAGGAGTCAGGGAAAGCAGGAGTCAGGAAGCAGTCAGGAAGCAGGAGTCAGGAAGCAGGAGGAAGCAGGAGTCAGGAAGCAGGAGTCAGGAGGGAGTCAGGAAGCAGGAGTCAGGAGCAGGAGTCAGGAAGCAGGAGTCAGGAGTCAGGAAGCAGGAAGCAGGAGTCAGGAAGCAGGAGTCAGGAAGCAGGAGTCAGGAGTCAGGAAGCAGGAAGGAAGCAGGAGTCAGGAAGCAGGAGTCAGGAAGCAGGAGTCAGGAAGCAGGAGTCAGGAAGCAGGAAGCAGGAAGCAGGAGTCAGGAAGCAGGAAGCGCAGGAAGCAGGAGTCAGGAAGCAGGAAGCAGGAAGCAGGAGTCAGGAAGCAGGAAGCAGGAGTCAGGAAGCAGGAGTCAGGAAGCAGGAGTCAGGAAGCAGGAGTCAGGAAGCAGAGTCAGGAAGCAGGAGTCAGGAAGCAGGAGTCAGGAAGCAGGAGTCAGGAAGGAGTCAGGAAGCAGGAGTCAGGAAGCAGGAGTCAGGAAGCAGGAAGCAGGAGTCAGGAAGCAGGAGGAGCAGGAGTCAGGAAGCAGGAAGCAGGGGAGTCAGGAAGCAGGAGTCAGGAGTCAGAAGCAGGAAGCAGGAGTCAGGAAGCAGGAGTCAGGAAGCAGGAGTCAGAGTCAGGAAGCAGGAGGGTCAGGAAGCAGGAGTCAGGAAGCAGGAAGCAGGAAGCAGGAGTCAGGAAGCAGGAGTCAGGAAGTCAGGAAGCAGGAGTCAGGAAGGAAGCAGGAGTCAGGAAGCAGGAGTCAGGAAGCAGGAGTCAGGAAGCAGGAGGTCAGGAAGCAGGAGTCAGGGAAGCAGGAGTCAGGAAGCAGGAAGCAGGAGTCAGGAAGCAGGAGTCAAGGAAGCAGGAAGTCAGGAAGCAGGAGTCAGGAAGCAGGAAGCAGGAGTCAGGAAGCAGGAAGCAGGAGTCAGGAAGCAGGAGTCAGGAGTCAGGAGTCAGGAGTCAGGAAGCAGGAGTCAGGAAGCAGGAGTCAGGAAGCAGGAGTCAGGAAGCAGGAGTCAGGAAGCAGGAGTCAGGAAGCAGGAAGCAGGAGTCAGGAGTCAGGAAGCAGGAATCAGGAGTCAGGAAGCAGGAGTCAGGAAGCAGGGAGTCAGGAAGCAGGAGTCAGGAAGCAGGAGTCAGGAAGCAGGAGTCAGGAAGCAGGAGTCAGGAAGCAGGAGTCAGGAAGCAGGAAGCAGGAGTCAGGAAGCAGGAGTCAGGAAGCAGGAGTCAGGAAGCAGGAGTCAGGAAGCAGGAGTCAGGAGTCAGGAAGCAGGAGTCAGGAAGCAGGAGTCAGGGAGTCAGGAGTCAGGAGGAAGCAGGAGTCAGGAAGCAGGAGTCAGGAAGCAGGAGTCAGGAAGCAGGAGTCAGGGAAGCAGGAGTCAGGAAGCAGGAAGTCAGGAGTCAGGAGTCAGGAAGCAGGAGTCAGGAAGTCAGGAGTCAGGAAGCAGGAGTCAGGAAGCAGTCAGGAAGCAGGAGTCAGGAAGCAGGAGTCAGGAAGCAGGAGTCAGGAAGCAGGAGTCAGGAAGCAGGAGTCAGGAAGCAGGAGTCAGGAAGCAGGAGTCAGGAAGCAGGAGTCAGGAAGCAGGAGTCAGGAGGAAGCAGGAAGCAGGCAAGCAGGAGTCAGGAAGCAGGAGTCAGGAAGCAGGGAGCAGGAAGCAGGAGTCAGGAGTCAGGAAGCAGGAGTCAGGAAGCAGGAAGCAGGAGTCAGGAAGCAGGAGTCAGGCAGGAAGCAGGAGTCAGGAAGCAAGGAGTCAGGAAGCAGGAGTCAGGAAGCAGGAGTCAGGAAGCAGGAGTCAGGAAGCAGGAGTCAGGAGTCAGGAGTCAGGAAGCAGGAGTCAGGAAGCAGGAGTCAGGAAGCAGGAGCAGGAAGCAGGAGTGGTCAGTCAGGAGTCAGGAAGCAGGAAGCAGGAGTCAGGAAGCAGGAGTCAGGAAGCAGGAGTCAGGAGGAGTCAGGAAGCAGGAGTCAGGAAGTCAGGAGTCAGGAAGCAGGAGTCAGGAAGCAGGAGTCAGGAAGCAGGAGTCAGGAAGCAGGAGTCAGGAGTCAGGAGTCAGGAAGCAGGAGTCAGGAGTCAGGGAGTCAGGAGTCAGGAAGCAGGAGTCAGGAGTCAGGAAGCAGGGAGTCAGGGAAGCAGGAGTCAGGAAGCAGGAGTCAGGGAAGCAGGAGTCAGGAAGCAGGAGGTCAGGTCAGGAGTCAGGAGTCAGGAAGCAGGAGTCAGGAAGCAGGAGTCAGGAAGCAGGAGGTCAGGAAGCAGGAGTCAGGAAGCAGGAGTCAGGAGTCAGTCAGGAAGCAGGAGTCAGGAAGCAGGAGTCAGGAAGCAGGAAGCAGGAGTCAGGAAGCAGGAAGCAGGAGTCAGGAGTCAGGAAGCAGGAGTCAGGAAGCAGGAGTCAGGAAGCAGGAGGTCAGGGAAGTCAGGAAGCAGGAGTCAGGAAGCAGGAGTCAGGAAGCAGGAGTCAGGAAGCAGGAGTCAGGAAGCAGGAAGCAGGAAGCAGGAGTCAGGAAGCAGGAGTCAGGAGACAGGAAGCAGGAAGCAGGAAGCAGGAGTCAGGAAGCAGGAGTCAGGAAGCAGGAGTCAGGAAGCAGGAGTCAGGAAGCAGGAAGCAGGAAGCAGGAGTCAGGAAGCAGGAGGCAGGAAGCAGGAGTGAAGGGAGGGGGGATGAAGGGAGGATGAAGGAAGAGAGGGCAGGAGGGTTGAAGGGAGCAGAGGGTTGAAGGGAGGGAGTCAGGAAGGAAGGGAGTGAGGGAGGTTTGAAGGGAGGTAGGAGTTTGAAGGGAGGAAAGGTTGAAGGGCAGGATGTCAGGAAGGAGGGTTGAAGAGAGGGAAGGGGTTGGAAGGGAGTAGGTTTGAAGGAGGAAAGGGTTGAAGGGCGGGAGGGATGAAGGGACGGAGGGTTGAAGAGAGTGAAGGGGGTTGAAGGGAGGGTTGGAGGGAGGGAGGGTTGGAGGGAGGGAGGGATGAAGAGAGCAGGAAGGGGGGTTGAAGGAAGGAAGGAGGTTTGAAGGGAAGGGTTGGGAGGAGGGAGGGATGAAGTGAGGGTTGGATGAAGAGAGGGTTGGATGGAGGGAGGAGGGAGGGAGGGAGGTTGAGGGGAGGGCAGGTGGTTTGAAGGGAGGTTTGGAGGGAGAGAGGGATGAAGAGAGGGTTGGAAGGAGGGTTGAAGGGAGGGAGGGAGGATGGGAGGGAGGGATGAAGAGAGGGTTTAGTGGGAGGGAGGGAGGGTTGAAGGGAGGAAGGAGGGTTGAAGGGAGGGTTGGAGGGAGGGAGAGATGAAAAGAGGGAAGGAGGGGTTGAAGGGAGGAGGGAAGGAGGAAGGGAGGGCAGGAAGGGGAGTTGGGGAAGGTTGGAGGGAGGGAAGGAGGAATGAAGGGAGGAGGAAGGAAGGGAAGGGAGGGATGAAGAGATGAAGAGAGGGAAGGAGGGTTGGAAGGTGGGTTGAAGGGAGCATTGGAGGGAAGGAGGGTTGAAGGGAGGATTGGAGGGAAGGAGGCAAGGGAGGATTGGAGGGAAGGAGGGGAAGGGAGGCTTGGAAGGAGGGTTGAAGGGAGGGAGGAGGATGGGAGGGAGGGATGAAGAGAGGGTTTAGTGGGAAGGGAAGGGGGAAGCAGGAGGGAAGGAGGGTTGAAGGGAGGGTTGGAGGAGGGAGAGATGAAAGAGGGAAGGAGGGTTGAAGGGAGGAGGAAGGGAGGAAGGAGGGTTGAAGGGAAGGTTGGAGGGAGGGAAGGAGGAATGAAGGGAGGGTTGGAAGGGAGGGAGGAGGGATGAAGAAGAAGAGAGGGAAGGAGGGTTGAAGGGTGGGTTGAAGGGAGGATTGGAGGAAGGAGGGGTTGAAGGGAGGATTGGAGGGAAGGAGGAGACAGGAAGGGAGTCATTGGAGGGAAGGAGGGTTGAAGGGAGGCTTGGAGGGAAGGAGGGTTGAAGGGAGGGGAAGGAGCTGCGATAGTTGTTACAGGCTGCTTGTAATTACGGGCTGAGAAAAAGGACTGAGTCAGGACACAGACACAGACACACACAGACACAGACAGACACAGACACACACAGACAGACACAGACACCCCCAGGATCTTCAGCCTCCTCTCATCCTTCAGATTCATCCGACAGCAGCAGACAGAGACTCCATTTCATGGTTGTGGAGTGTGTGTGTGAAGCAGGTGTGGGAGTTCGTGTGCGTGGTGTGAGTGTGTGTGTTTGTGGTGTGTGAGTTCGTGTGCGTGTGTGTGGTGTGTCTGAGTGGTGTGTGTGGTGTGTGAGTCCGTGTGTGTGTGAGTAGTGTGTGTGTGTGAGTGTGTGATTCCGTGTGTGTGTGTGTGTGTGTGTGTGTGTTTGAGTCCGGGAAGTGTGTGTGTGTTCACTTTGCTCCAGCTTGTCCTGTTCATGTCCTCTGTTCTTTTATATAAATAACCTCAGTGTATAATATCTTCTGATAAGGAAACTGTTTTATGTGAAATGGGGATTTAAAGACTCCAGCCTGTCGGTCGATTTTTACTCCACAATTCTGCTCTTGAGTTAGAGTGCGTCCCAAATAGAAACCTGTTCCATATATAACACATTACAAGGCAAGGACCCATTGGGCTCTGGTCAAAACTAGTATACTATGGAATAGTGTGCCATTTGGGAGTGAGTTGTATTCTCCAGTGCTCCTACTGTCTCTGTCTGTATTCCAGGTAGCCCAGTGCCATCAGACAATGCCATCAGGCCGGAAGAGGAGACGTTTGGGGTGAGTTTATAATGACACAGGGTCTATCTCAAAGAGCACACTAATCCCTACATAGGGCACTACTTGTGACCACAGTCCACAGGGCTCTGTTCAAAAGTAATGTAGTGTCTCCTGGTTTCCACAGTACTGGGGCTGGCTAGGATCACCTGTCTCTCTGTCTGTCTCCTAACTTGTCTGTCTCTCTGTCTGTCTCCTGGTTTCCACAGTACTGGGGCTGGCTAGGATCACCTGTCTCTCTGTTTGTCTCCTAACCTGTCTGTCTGTCTCCTAACCTGTCTGTCTCTCCGTCTGTCTCCTGGTGTACACAGTACTGGGGCTGGCTAGAATCACCTGTCTGTCTGTCTGTCTGTCTGTCTGTCTGTCTGTAGTCTGTCTGTCTGTCTGTCTGTCTGTCTGTCTGTCTGTCTGTCTGTCTGTCTCCTAACCTGTCTGTCTGTCTCCAGGTGTCGATAGCAGTAGGTCTGGCTGGTTTCTGCCAGTGTTCTCCTCATCGTCCTCTTCATTCTCATCAAATATGGCCGACGCAACAAGTTTGGATTGAAGGGTAAGTCATAGTGCACCACATGACCAAACGTATGTGGACACCTGCTCCTCAACATCTCATTCCATAAATCATGGGCATTAATTCAAGTTAAATAAAGGTTAAATACAAAAAATATTTGTAAACAAATATGGAGCTGGTCAGGAAGCTTTCTTGCTACAACAGTCTCCACTCTTCTGGCAAGGCTTTCCACTAGATGTAGGAACATTGTTGCTATAACAGCCTCCACTCTTCTGGGAAGGCTTTCCACTAGATGTAGGAACATTGTTGCTATAACAGTCTCCACTCTTCTGGGAAGGCTTTCCACTAGATGTAGGAACATTGCTGCTATAGCAGTCTCCACTCTTCTGGAAGGCTTTCCACTAGATGTAGGAACATTGCTGCTATAACAGCCTCCACTCTTCTGGGAAAGCTTTCCACTAGATGTTGGTACATTGCTGCTATAACAGTCTCCACTCTTCTGGGAAGGCTTTCCACTAGATGTTGGTACATTGTTGCCATAACAGCCTCCACTCTTCTGGGAAGGCTTTCCACTAGATGGAGCAACATTGTTGCTATTACAGCCTCCACTCTTCTGGGAAGGATTTCCACTAGATGTAGGAACATTACTGCTATAACAGCCTCCACTCTTCTGGGAAGGCTTTCCACTAGATGTTGGTACATTGCTGCTAGAACAGCCTCCACTCTTCTGGGAAGGATTTCCACTAGATGTTAGAACCTTGCAGCTGGGACTTCCATTCAGTCACAAGAGCATTAGTGAAGTCTGGCACTGATGTTGGGTGATTAGTCCTGGCTCATCCCCAAAGGTGTTCAGTGGGGTTGAGTTCAGGGCTCTGTGTAGGCCAGTCAAGTTCTTCCACGCTGATCTCGACAAACCATTTCTGTATGGACCTCGCTTTGTGCATGTTGGCATTATCATGCTGAAACAGGAAATGCCCTTCCCAAACTGGCTGGGGTTTGATTGGGGTCTGACTGGCCAACTGGTAGACTGGGGTTTGACTGGGGTCTGACTGGCCAGCTGGCTGACTGGGCTCTGACTGGCCAGCTGGTAGACTGGGGTCTGACTGGCCAGCTGGTAGACTGGGGTTTGACTGGCCAGCTGGTAGACTGGGGTTTGATTGGGTCTGACTGGCTGACTGGGACCTGACTGGGACCTGACTGGGACCTGACTGGGACCTGACTGGATTCTGTCTCTCCGGTTGCCAGCTGGCTGACTGGGGTCTGACTGGCCAGCTGGCTGACTGGGACCTGACTGGGACCTGACTGGATTCTGTCTCTCCGGTTGCCAGCTGGCTGACTGGGGTCTGACTGGAAGCTGTCTCTCCGGTTGCCAGCTGGCTGACTGGGGTCCTGACTGGATTCTGTGATGGTCTCAGTTGCCAGCGTCGCTGCATCACCTTCAGAAGAAAGGTGGTGGGTAAAACCCTTTTCTATATTCAGCAATATGTTTTGGACAAATGTTCCTTCTGCCTCCATCTCTCTCTCATGTTTTGCCGTCCACATCTTGACATTTGGAGCGGAACTAGTTTCATATTTTTTATAGTATAGAGTCTATTGACGAAGCAGGCGTCAATCTAAGTATCATAAATTTAAAAAACATTTATATCTGTCAGTTTAATAAGCTGGAGACCCTTTTCTGCATGGGCTGTGTCTCAATAGCAGCGCAGGAGTCCCATGGCGCCCTTCCGTATCTGCAGTGGAAAGAGTCAGATTTATACCTCTGTTGGTCAGACCCGTAGACATCCTGAAAACGTCTGTAGCATCCTAACGGTTTGGCCAACAAACTAATATGGTGTTCTCCGTTGTGCTGTATGTCCTCCACGAGTGACTCGTCTGAAGTCAATCGATGTGAACTTTTGTCTGAGGTGTCTGAACCATTTTACCCCACTGGAAGAAGGGAGACTCAACAACACGATGGTGTTGTCCGTTTTTGTTCTATTGCCCCCACCAGTGTTATGGGACTGGTCTGAAGGAAACCCTGACAAAATATTGGAAGAACGAAGGTAGTTTTGTGCCAACAACAACAAGGGGTTAAAATGTGTCTAAACATTTATAAACGTTTCCTGAGCTTTCTTATATCTCCTAGATATATGACATACACTTCCATAACATTTGTTACAATGATGCTGGGAGTCAGGAAGCAGGAAGCAGGAGTCAGGAAGCAGGAGTCAGGAAGCAGGAAGCAGGAGTCGGGAAGCAGGAGTCAGGAAGCAGGAAGCAGGAGTCAGGAGTCAGGAGTCAGGAAGCAGGAAGCAGGAGTCAGGAAGCAGGAGTCAGGAAGCAGGAGTCAGGAAGCAGGAGTCAGGAAGCAGGAAGCAGGAGTCAGGAGTCAGGAAGCAGGGTCAGGAAGCAGGAGTCAGGAAGCAGGAGTCAGGAGTCAGGAGTCAGGAGTCAGGAAGCAGGAAGCAGGAAGCAGGAGTCAGGAAGCAGGAGTCAGGAAGCAGGAGTCAGGAGTCAGGAGACAGGAAGCAGGAAGCAGGAGTCAGGAAGCAGGAGTCAGGAAGCAGGAGTCAGGAAGCAGGAGTCAGGAAGCAGGAGTCAGGAAGCAGGAGTCAGGAAGCAGGAAGCAGGAGTCAGGAGTCAGGGTCAGGAAGCAGGAGTCAGGAAGCAGGAGTCAGGAAGCAGGAGTCAGGAAGCAGGAGTCAGGAAGCAGGAGTCAGGAAGCAGGAGTCAGGAAGCAGGAGTCAGGAAGAGTCAGGAAGCAGGAGAGTCAGGAAGCAAGAGTCAGGAAGCAGGAGTCAGGAGTCAGGAGTCAGGAGTCAGGAGTCAGGAAGCAGGAGTCAGGAAGCAGGAGTCAGGAGTCAGGAGTCAGGAAGCAGGAGTCAGGAAGCAGGAGTCAGAGTCAGGAAGCAGGAGTCAGGAAGCAGGAAGCAGGAGTCGGGAAGCAGGAGTCGGAAGCAGGAGTCAGGAAGCAGGAGTCAGGAGTCAGGAGTCAGGAAGCAGGAGTCAGGAAGCAGGAGTCAGGAAGCAGGAGTCAGGAGTCAGGAGTCGGGAGTCAGGAGTCAGGAAGCAGGAGTCAGGAAGCAGGAGTCAGGAGTCAGAGTCAGGAGTCAGGGAAGCAGGAGTCAGGAAGCAGGAGTCAGGAGTCAGGAGTCAGGAGTCAGGAAGCAGGAGTCAGGAGTCAGGAGTCAGGAGTCAGGAAGCAGGAGTCAGGAAGCAGGAGTCAGGAGTCAGGAAGCGGGGAGTCAGGAAGCAGGAGTCATGAAGCAGGTGTCAGGAAGCAGGAGTCAGGAAGCAGAGTCAGGAAGCAGGAGTCAGGAAGCAGGAGTCAGGAAAGCAGGAGTCAGGAAGCAGGAGTCAGGAAGCAGGAGTCAGGAGTCAGGAGTCAGGAGTCAGGAGTCAGGAAGCAGGAGTCAGGAAGTCAGGAGTCAGGAAGCAGGAGTCAGGAAGCAGGAGTCAGGAAGCAGGAGTCAGGAGTCAGGAAGAAGGAGTCAGGAAGCAGGAGTCAGGAAGCAGAGTCAGGAGTCAGGAAGCAGGAGTCAGGAAGCAGGAGCCAGAAGCAGGAGTCAGGAAGCAGGAGTCAGGAAGCAGGAGTCAGGAAGCAGGAGTCAGGAAGCAGGAGTCAGGAAGCAGGAGTCAGGAAGCAGGAAGCAGGAGTCAGGAAGCAGGAAGCAGGAGTCAGGAATCAGGAATCAGGAAGCAGGAGTCAGGAAGCAGGAGTCAGGAAGCAGGAGTCAGGAAGCAGGAAGCAGGAGTCAGGAGTCAGGAAGCAGGAGTCAGGAAGCAGGTGTCAGGAAGCAGGAGTCAGGAAGCAGGAGTCAGGAAGCAGGAGTCAGAAAGCAGGAAGCAGGTGTCAGGAAGCAGGAGTCAAGAAGCAGGAGTCAGGAAGCAGGAGTCAGGAAGCAGGAGTCAGGAAGCAGGAGTCAGGAGTCAGGAAGCAGGAGTCAGGAGTCAGGAAGCAGGAGTCAGGAGTCAGGAAGCAGGAGTCAGGAAGCAGGAGTCAGGAGTCAGGAGTCGGGAAGCAGGAGTCGGGAAGCAGGAGTCGGGAAGCAGGAGTCGGGAAGCAGGAAGCAGGAAGCAGGAGTCAGGAGTCAGGAAGCAGGAGTCAGGAGTCAGGAAGCAGGAGTCAGGAAGCAGGAGTCAGGAAGCAGGAGTCAGGAGTCAGGAGTCAGGAAGCAGGAGTCAGGAAGCAGGAGTCAGGTCAGGAGTCAGGAGTCAGGAAGCAGGAGTCAGGAAGCAGGAGTCAGGAAGCAGGAGTCAGGAAGCAGGAGTCAGGAAGCAGGAGTCAGGAAGCAGGAGTCAGGAGTCAGGAAGCAGGAGTCAGGAGTCAGGAGTCAGGAAGAAGGAGTCAGGAGTCAGGAGTCAGGAGTCAGGAAGCAGGAGTCAGGAAGCAGGAGTCAGGAAGCAGGAGTCAGGAAGCAGGAGTCAGGAAGCAGGAGTCGGGAAGCAGGAGTCAGGAAGCAGGAGTCAGGAGTCAGGAGTCGGGAAGCAGGAGTCAGGAGTCAGGAAGCAGGAGTCAGGGAAGCAGGAGTCAGGAAGCAGGAGTCAGGAGGCAGGAGTCGGGAAGCAGGAGTCGGGAAGCAGGAGTCGGGAAGCAGGAGTCGGGAAGCAGGAGTCGGGAAGCAGGAGTCAGGAGTCAGGAAGCAGGAGTCAGGAAGCAGGAGTCGGGAGTCAGGAGTCGGGAAGCAGGAGTCGGGAAGCAGGAGTCGGGAAGCAGGAGTCAGGAAGCAGGAAGCAGGAAGCAGGAAGCAGGAGTCAGGAAGCAGGAGTCAGGAGTCAGGGAAGCAGGAGTCAGGAAGCAGGTGTCAGGAAGCAGGAAGCAGGAGTCAGGAAGCAGGAAGCAGGATGCAGGAGTCAGGAAGCAGGAAGCAGGAGTCAGGAAGCAGGAGTCAGGAGTCAGGAAGCAGGAAGAAGGAGTCAGGAAGCAGGAGTCATGAAGCAGGAGTCAGGAAGCAGGAGTCAGGAAGCAGGAGTCAGGAGTCAGGAGGGAAGCAGGAAGCAGGAGTCGGGAAGCAGGAGTCAGGAAGCAGGAGTCAGGAAGCAGGAGTCATGAAGCAGGAGTCAGGAAGCAGGAGTCGGGAAGCAGGAGTCAGGAAGCAGGAGTCAGGAAGCAGGAGTCAGGAGTCAGGAAGCAGGAGTCATGAAGCAGGAGTCGGGAAGCAGGAGTCAGGAGTCAGGAGTCAGGAAGCAGGAGTCAGGAAGCAGGAAGCAGGAGTCAGGAAGCAGGAGTCAGGAGTCAGGAGTCAGGAAGCAGGAGTCAGGAAGCAGGAAGCAGGAGTCAGGAAGCAGGAGTCATGAAGCAGGAGTCGGGAAGCAGGAGTCGGGAAGCAGGAGTCAGGAAGCAGGAGTCAGGAGTCAGGAGTCAGGAAGCAGGAAGCAGGAGTCAGGAAGCAGGAGTCAGGAAGCAGGAGTCAGGAAGCAGGAGTCAGGAAGCAGGAGTCAGGAGTCAGGAGTCAGGAGTCGGGAAGCAGGAAGCAGGAGTCGGAAGCAGGAGTCAGGAAGCAGGAGTCAGGAAGCAGGAGTCATGAAGCAGGAGTCGGGAAGCAGGAGTCGGGAAGCAGGAGTCAGGAAGCAGGAGTCAGGAAGCAGGAGTCAGGGAGTCAGGAAGCAGGAGTCATGAAGCAGGAGTCGGGAAGCAGGAGTCAGGAGTCAGGAGTCAGGAAGCAGGAGTCAGGAAGCAGGAAGCAGGAGTCAGGAAGCAGGAGTCAGGAAGCAGGAGTCAGGAGTCAGGAGTCAGGAAGCAGGAGTCAGGAAGCAGGAAGCAGGAGTCAGGAAGCAGGAGTCATGAAGCAGGAGTCGGGAAGCAGGAGTCAGGAAGCAGGAGTCAGGAAGCAGGAGTCAGGAGTCAGGAGTCAGGAGTCAGGAAGCAGGAGTCAGGAGTCAGGAGTCAGGAGTCGGGAAGCAGGAGTCGGGAAGCAGGAGTCGGGAAGCAGGAGTCGGGAAGCAGGAGTCGGGAAGCAGGAAGCAGGAGTCGGGAAGCAGGAGGCAGGAGTCGGGAAGCAGGAGGCAGGAGGCAGGAAGCAGTAGGCGGGAAGCAGGAAGAAGGTGCAGTTGGTGAGTTTAATAATAAAGAACAGAGCGATACAAAACAAGAGATGAATCTTGACATGAACACAGAACCAATACTGTCTGTAGAGTGATGTTAGGGAGGGGACATGAACTCAGAACCAATACTGTCTGTGAGTGATGTTAGGAAGGGGACATGAACCAATACTGTCTGTAGAGTGATGTTAGGGAGGGGAAATGAACCAATACTGTCTGTAGTGATACTAGGGAGGGAACATGACCACAGAACCAATACTGTCTGTGGAGGTACTAGGGAGGGGACATGAACCCATACTGTCTGTAGAGTGATGTTAGGGAGGGGAAATGAACCAATACTGTCTGTAGTGATACTAGGGAGGGGACATGACCACAGAACCAATACTGTCTGTGGAGGTACTAGGGAGGGGACATGAACCAATACTGTCTGTAGTGATACTAGGGAGGGGACATGAACCAATACTGTCTGTAGAGGGATGTTAGGAGGGGACATGAACACATAACCAATACTGTCTGTAGTGATACGAGAGAGGGGACATGAACCAATACTGTCTGTAGAGTGATGTTAGGGAGGGGACATGAACCAATACTGTCTGTAGAGTGATGTTAGGGGGGTGACATGAACATATACTGTCTGTAGAGTGATACTAGGGAGGGGAAATTAACACAGAACCAATATTTTCTGTAGAATGATGTTAGGGAGGGGGCATGAACTCAGAACCAATACTGTCTGTAGAGTGATGTTAGGTAGGGGACATGAACCAATACTGTCTGTAGTGATACTAGGGAGGGACATGAACTCAGAACCAATACTGTCTGTAGTGATACTAAGGAGGGACATGAACCAATACTGTCTGTAGTGATACTAGGGAGGGGACATGAACTAATACTGTCTGTAGTGATACTAGGGAGGGGACATGAACCAATACTGTCTGTAGTGATACTAGGGAGTTGAAATGAACACAGAACTAATACTGTCTGTTGTGATACTAGGGAGGGGACGTGAACACAGAACCAATACTGTCTGTTGTGATACTAGGGAGGGGAAATGAACATATACTGTCTGTAGTGATACTAGGAAGGGGAAATGAACCAATACTGTCTGTTGTGATACTGGGGAGGGGAAATGAACCAATACTGTCTGTAGTGATACTGGGGAGGGGACATGAACCAATACTGTCTGTAGTGATACTAGGGAGGGGAAATGAACTCAGAACCAATATTGTCTGTAGAGTGATGTTAGGGAGGGGAAATGAACCAATACTGTCTGTAGTGATACTAGGGAGGGGACATGAACCAATACTGTCTGTAGTGATACTAGGGAGGGGACATGAACCAATACTGTCTGTAGAGTGATGTTAGGGAGGGAAATGAACCAATACTGTCTGTAGTGATACTAGGGAGGGGAAATGAACTCAGAACCAATACTGTCTCTAGTGATACTAGGGAGGGACGTGAACACAGAACCAATACTGTCTGTAGTGATACTAGGGAGGGGACATAAACCAATACTGTCTGTAGAGTGATGTTAGGGAGGGGAAATGAACCAATACTGTCTGTAGTGATACTAGGGAGGGAAATGAACTCAGAACCAATACTGTCTCTAGTGATACTAGGGAAGGGACATAAACCAATACTGTCTGTAGAGTGATGTTAGGGAGGGGACATAAACCAATACTGTCTGTAGAGTGATGTTAGGGAGGGGACATGAACACAGAACCAATACTGTCTGTAGTGATACTAGGGAGGGACATAAACCAATACTGTCTGTAGAGTGATGTTAGGGAGGGGACATAAACCAATACTGTCTGTAGAGTGATGTTAGGGAGGGGACATGAACACAGAACCAATACTGTCTGTAGTGATACTAGGGAGGGGAAATGAACTCTGAACCAATACTGTCTGTAGTGATACTAGGAGGGGACATAAACCAATACTGTCTGTAGAGTGATGTTAGGGAGGGGACATGAACACAGAACCAATACTGTCTGTAGTGATACTAAGGAGGGACATGAACCAATATTGTCTGTAGTGATACTAGGGAGGGGAAATGAACCAATACTGTCTGTAGTGATACTAGGGAGGGGAAATGAACCAATACTCTCTGTTGTGATACTGGGGAGGGGACATGAACCAATACTGTCTGTTGTGATACTGGGGAGGGGACATGAACCAATACTGTCTGTAGTGATACTAGGGAGGGGAAATGAACATATACTGTCTGTAGTGATACTAGGAAGGGGAAATGAACCAATACTGTCTGTTGTGATACTGGGGAGGGGACATGAACCAATACTGTCTGTAGTGATACTAGGGAGGGGACATGAACCAATACTGTCTGTAGTGATACTAGGGAGGGGACATGAACCAATACTGTCTGTTGTGATACTAGGGAGGGGACATGAACCAATACTGTCTGTTGTGATACTAGGGGGGGACATGAACCAATACTGTCAGTTGTGATACTAGGGAGGGACATGAACCAATACTGTCTGTTGTGATACTAGGAGGGGACATGACCACTGAACCAACACTGAGCCCCCCAGCAGCTTACACTCGTTAGAATGTTTACGTATTCATTAACCTAACATGACAAACAACTGACTTCCTTCCCCTTTTCCTCAAAGTTTCCCGCTACCGTTTGTTCTACCTTCCTACAGTTGTTTCTCATATCTTGTTTCAGTGTTTGAAGACCTCGATCTCCCAGTAGAATGTATTGCTTATCAGAAACGGAAAGGCTGTCAGCAATAATCTCCGCAATACACCCAGTCTGTTGTCCTTGTTCCAGGAATACGGCATTATTTTACAGCACATGTCATAACGGGGAAAAGGACGAAGGCCCTCATTGATTGGTAGTGTTTCTGACTAGCCCTGTATATTTTCATTCTACTATACATTGATCGGTAGTGTTTCTGACTAGCCCTGTATATTTTCATTCTACTATACATTGATTGGTAGTGTTTCTGACTAGCTAGCCCTGTATATTTTCATTCTACTATACATTGATTGGTAGTGTTTCTGACTAGCCCTGTATATTTTCATTCTACTATACATTGATTGGTAGTGTTTCTGACTGGCCCTGTATATTTTCATTCTACTATACATTGATTGGTAGTGTTTCTGACTAGCCCTGTATATTTTCATTCTACTATACATTGATTGGTAGTGTTTCTGACTAGCTAGCCCTGTATATTTTCATTCTACTATACATTGATTGGTAGTGTTTCTGACTAGCCCTGTATATTTTCATTCTACTGTACATTGATTGGTAGTGTTTCTGACCTAGCCCTGTATATTTTCATTCTACTATACATTGATTGGTAGTGTTTCTGACTAGCCCTGTATATTTTCATTCTACTATACATTGATTGGTAGTGTTTCTGACTAGCTAGCCCTGTATATTTTCATTCTACTATACATTGATTGGTAGTGTTTCTGACTAGCTAGCCCTGTATATTTTCATTCTACTATACATTGATTGGTAGTGTTTCTGACTAGCCCTGTATATTTTCATTCTACTCTACATTGATTGGGTAGTGTTTATCTCTGCTATCCCTGTCCCTCCCTCCCTTCTCACCCCTTCTCCCTCCCCTTCCTCTGCCCCCCCATATTGTGTCTCACTTCCACTAGGAATGGTGAGGCTGATTCCACTTGTTCAGCTTGATAATTAGTGACAATTAGTGACAAAGTAATTTACTTACTCAAGGAAGCTCATTGAGCAAATGGTGCCAATTAACTCTGGATGCTAATGTACCCAGAAATGCGTAAAAAAAGCACCAAACCCCCATTATAGACCAGCCGTTTACTACTGAGAGGGAGGAGGAGGAGAGGAGAGGAGGCATGCATTGAGGAGGAGGGGAGAGGAGGAGGCGAGGAGGAGGAGGAGAGGAGGAGGCATTGGGGAGGAGGAGAGTAGAGGAGAGTAGAGGAGGAGGAGGCATTGAGGAGGAGGAGAGTAGAGGAGAGTAGAGGAGAGGAGGCATGGAGGAGAGGAGGAGGCATTGAGGAGGTGGAGAGGAGCAGGCGAGGAGGAGAGGAGAGGAGAGGAGAGGAGGAGGCATTGAGGAGGAGAGGAGGAGGAGGCGAGGAGGAGGAGGAGAGTAGAGGAGAGGAGGAGGAGGCATTGAGGAGGAGGAGAAGACAGTAGAGGAGGAAGAGGAAGAGGAGGAGGAGGAGGAGGAGGAGGAGTGTAGAGGAGGAGGAGAAGAGGAGGGATTGAGGAGGAGGAGAAGACAGTAGAGGAGGAAGAGGAAGAGGAGGAGGAGGAGGAGAGGAGGTAGAGGAGGAGGCGAGGATGAGGAGAGGAGGAGGAGGTATGGAGGAGGAGGAGGAGAGGAGGACGATGGGAGAGGAGAGGAGGAGACTTGGAGGAGGAGAGTAGGAGACATGGATGAGAGGATAGTGGAGGGGGAGGAGGAGACATGGAGGATGAGAGGACATGGAGGATGAGGAGAGAGGAGAGGATGAGGCATGGAGGAGAAGAGGAGGCATGGAGGAGGAGAGTTCTGACTGACTTTTGGTCTTTGCTCTCTCTCTCAACCTGAGGTGGTGGAACTTTACTCAGCCTTAACGGAGACCCTGTAAACCGTTGGTTCAACACTCCCCTGTAGACCCTTGGTTCAACCCATTTGATCAACACTCCTCTGTAAACCCTTGGTTCAGCACTCCCCTGTAAACCATTGGTTCAACCCATTTGATCAGCACTCCCCTGTAGACCCTTGGTTCAACCCATTTGATCAGCACTCCCTGTAGACCCTTGGTTCAACACTCCCTGTAGACCCTTGGTTCAACACTCCCCTGTAAACCCTTGGTTCAACACTCCCGTGTAAACCCTTGGTTCAACACTCCCCTGTAAACCCTTGGTTCAACCCATTTGATCAGCATTCCCCTGTAGACCCTTGGTTCAACACTCCCCTGTAGACCCTTGGTTCAACACTCCCCTGTAAACCCTTGGTTCAACACTCCCCTGTAGACCCTTGGTTCAACCCATTTGATCACACTCCCTGTAGACCCTTGGTTCAACACTCCCTTGTAGACCCTTGGTTCAACACTCCCCTGTAGACCCTTGGTTCAACACTTTAAACCCTTGGTTCAACACTCCCTGTAGACCCTTGGTTCAACACTTCCCTGTAAACCCTTGGTTCAACCCATTTGATCAGCACTCCCCTGTAGACCCTTGGTTCAACACTCCCCTGTAGACCCTTGGTTCAACACTCCCCTGTAGACCCTTGGTTCAACACTCCCCTGTAAACCCTTGGTTCAACACTTTGACCCTCAACACTCCCTGTAGACCCTTGGTTCAACCCATTTGATCAGCACTCCCTGTAAACCCTTGGTTCAACACTCCCTGTAGACCCTTGGTTCAACCCATTTGATCAACACTCCCTGTAAACCCTTGGTTCAACACTCCCCTGTAGACCCTTGGTTCAACCCATTTGATCAGCACTCCCCTGTAGACCCTTGGTTCAACACTCCCCTGTAGACCCTTGGTTCAACACTCCCCTGTAGACCCTTGGTTCAACACTCCCCTGTAAACCCTTGGTTCAACACTGCCCTGTAGACCCTTGGTTCAACACATTTGATCAGCACTCCCCTGGTTCAACACCCTTAAACCCTGGTTCAACACTCCCCTGTAGACCCTTGGTTCAACCCATTTGATCAGCACTCCCCTGTAGACCCTTGGTTCAACACTCCCCTGTAAACCCTTGGTTCAACACTCCCTGTAGACCCTTGGTTCAACACTCCCTGTAGACCCTTGGTTCAACCCATTTGATCAGCACTACCCTGTAGACCCTTGGTTCAACACTTCCCTGTAAACCCTTGGTTCAGCACTCCCCTGTAAACCCTTGGTTCAACACTCCCCTGTAGACCCTTGGTTCAACCCATTTGATCAGCACTCCCCTGTAGACCCTTGGTTCAACACTCCCAAACCCTTGGTTCAGCACTCCCCTGTAAACCCTTGGTTCAACACTCCCTGTAGACCCTTGGTTCAACACTCCCTGTAGACCCTTGGTTCAACACTCCCCTGTAAACCCTTGGTTCAACACTCCCCTGTAAACCCTTGGTTCAATTTGGTCATAACTCACTTAATGGTTCAGCACTATTTCCATCTTAAACCCTTGGTTCAACAATATCCAGTACTATTTCCAGCTTAATGTTCAACACTTCTACAACAATATACAGTACTATTTCACATCTTAATGTGTCCTACACAGTTCCACAACAATATAAGTACTATTTCACAGCTTAATGGTCCACAGTTCCATAACAATATACAGTACTATTTCACAGCTTAATGTGTCCTACACAGTTCCATAACAATATACAGTACTACCCTTAATGGTTCAGTTCCCATTTGGTCATAACTTCACAGCTCAATGTGTATACAAAATATCCAGTACTATTTCACATCTTAATGTGTCCTACACAGTTCCATAACAATATACAGTACTATTTCACAGCTTAATGTGTCCTACACAGTTCCACAACAATATACAGTACTATTTCACAGCTTAATGTGTCCTACACAGTTCCACAACAATATACAGTACTATTCCACAGCTCAATGTGTTTTTCTGATGAAATGTGTTTTTCATGATTGCCTACTGTAATGCATCACCACCAGTATATGTTTTAGCTGTTTGTAACATCGGAACAGGGGTTTATCGATACATCTCCGTTTTGGATAGATAACCTTTTGTGTTATGTTTTAGTGTGTTCCAATTGTCCCAGAAGTGATTCTCTGGTTTCTTCATGACATTGAGCAGGGATGCCGCTCCTTCTGTTTCCATATTTCTGTGTTCTTGTTAAAGTGATTCACCATAGCTCAGAAGTAGACTCGGGTTTTCTGGGTCTCTATGTCTTTGGTTGGACAGGTTTCTAAATTTCCTTTATCATTGTTAATTTTCTTAGATTGTCTGCTTGACATTTAAAAATGTCATTGGGCATTTACCTCACGAGAGGTCAAATATTTGTTTTAACCTTTATTTAACTAGGCTAGTCAGTTAAGATCAATGACAGCCTAGGAACAGTGGGTTAACTCCCTTGTTCAGGGGCAGCACGACAGATTTTCACCTTGTCAGCTCGGGGATTTGATCTTGCAACCTTTCGGCTACTAGTCCAATGCTCTAACCACTAGGCTACCTGCCACCCTATGCTGTTTAGGTTTTCTACTGCCCTGTTTACACCTTCACTATTACAGTGAAATGTTTTGTCCAGGAAATTGTCTGAAAGGGATTAAATGTGTTGCCTAATTATTTTTTGGTAGGTTTCCCTACTACTTTCCTTCCATCTATCGCATTTCTTAATATTGTTTAGTTCCTTTGGCTTTGATGCCTCATGATTGAGTATTGCTCTGTTCAGGTAAACTTGTGATTTTGCTGTGATCTGATAGGGGTGTCAGTGGGCTGACTGTGAATGCTCTGAGAGACTCTTGTTCAGGTAAGGGATTACCCCCCTGAAATGGACAAAAATGAATGGGAACATATTGCCATTGGACGAAACATATACACAATTTCAAATATCACTCAATTGGACTGCAGTTCATTCAAACCATATTGCAAATGGCATATGGCAAATGCCAAGTGTAATACATCAAAAATCCCAAAGATGGAGAGCGCGCTCAACAGTTAATTTTCATATTGCAAATGGACATCAAGTCAAGACCCAACTGTCCATTTGCAATATGTTTCAATATGCATTTACCATCACGAATTTGACATGCTCAAAAATACTGCAGAAATGTGAAATTGACTGGCCCAATGAACTTAGGATGGCTGGGCACTGAGAGTGGTTCCTCTCCATCGCTCGTTGTGTTGATTTCGTCATGCCCATTTTGTCATGTTTTTTCAATGTCGAATCTTAATGCAAATGTAAAAAAGTCAGCCAGCAAGTCAGCATCCATCAGTCAATAAGATATCATTCTGACACCAAACTGATGCAAACTGACACCAAACCCACTTTGTCCAACTTGGTTAGGAGGACTTCTGACCAGGGGCTATAAGGCTCTGGTCACATGACTTCCTGTTCTCTTCATAGTGGAGGACTGCTAAATAATATTCAGGTGTTAACTCCAACAAACACAAGTCACAACTTCTATAGGTGGGTGTTGTCTCTGAGAAATACTCACTCTAGAGCCAACAACTACAACTGTAAAACAGTGTCTCTCACACCGTAGTCTGACTTCCTGCTACGGGACAGAACTTGACTGGAGAAAGTTGCACTGTGTCATTGTGTGTGTTTCTTTAGAGTACATCAGAGTTGATCTGATGGAAGACCTCTTAGTCTGCTTCCAGATGGCACCCTATACTGCACTGCCTTGGACCGGTGCCCTGGTTAAAAGTAGTGCACTGAATAGGGTGCAAATTGGGACACAAGCTTAGATATATTCGACTGGAGATATGCTGTCTCAGAACCCAATTCACAGCTACTGCATCTTATAAAACTCCTTCCAGAGACTACAGGGATGTTTTCTTCAGCATCAGAACCCAATTCACAGCTACTGCAAATGATCAAACTCCTTCCAGAGACCACAGGGAGGTTTTCTTCAGCGTCAGGTAGCATTGATCCAGTCTGCAGGATGTTATCACTCAACAGCCCAACGTCTCCTGTTCTCTCATCCTCCCTTTACCTATTCTCTGTAATCTGGCCCTCCCAGGAAGACATATTTCTGAGTGGGTTCTGAGTTGGGAGCCAGACAGGAACGTAGTGCTGTAGCATTGTGCAGAGCTGGACAAAAGTAGTGCACTATATAGGGAATAGGGTGCGATTTGGGATGTAACCTCTGAGTGTGTAGTGGAGCCGTAGTGCTCATAGTTCAGAGAACTGAAACTTTTCAAATGATCAAACTCCTTCCAGAGACCACAGGGAGGTTTTTACCAGACGTCAGGTAGCATTGATGCAGTCTGCAGGATGTTGACTACTTTGACCAGAGCCAATAAGGCACTGTTGGACCCAGAACATCTACAGCCTCTGATTGTGAGTGGGTATTGGACCCAGAATATCTACAGTCTCTGATTGTGATTGGGTATTGGACCCAGAACATCTACAGCCTCTGATTGTGATTGGGTATTGGACCCAGAATATCTACAGCCTCTGATTGTGAGTGGGTATTGGACCCAGAATATCTACAGCCTCTGATTGTGATTGGGTATTGGACCCAGGCCGTCTACAGCCTCTGATTGTGATTGGGTATTGGACCCAGAATATCTACAGCCTCTGATTGTGAGTGGGTATTGTATTGGACCCAGAACACCTACAGCCTCTGATTTTGAGTGGGTATTGGAACCAGAACATCTACAGTCTCTGATTGTGAGTGGATAATGAACTAGGCCATCCACAGCCTCTGATTGTGAGTGGGTAATGAACTAGGCCATCTACAGTCTCTGATTGTGAGGGTGATATTGCAGCTGAACTCTAACTAAATCAGCTCCATCTCAAATATGTCATTCTCTAACTGAATCAGCTCCAATAATCACCCTGTCATTCTCTAACTGAATCAGCTCCAATAATCACCCTGTCATTCTCTAACTGAATCAGCTCCAATAATCACCCTGTCATTCTCTAACTGAATCAGCTCCAATATCACCCTGTCATTCTCATTCCTGTCATTCTCTTGGTTGTTATTTTCCTTCCTCTTGGTTGTTATTTTCTGTCCTCTTGGTTGTTATTTTCCTTCCTCTTGGATGTTATTTCCTTCCTCTTGGTTGTTATTTTCTGCCCTCTTGGTTGTTATTTTCCTTGCTCTTGGTTGTTATTTTCTGTCCTCTTGGTTGTTATTTCCTTCCTCTTGGATGTTATTTCCTTCCTCTTGGTTGTTATTTTCTGTCCTCTTGGTTGTTATTTCCCTTCCTCTTGGATGTTATGGTCCTTCCTCTTGATGTTATTGTCCTTCCTCTTGGATGTTATTTCCCTTCCTCTTGGTTGTTATTTCCCTTCCTCTTGATGTTATTTCCCTTCCTCTTGGTTGTTATATCCCTTCCTCTTGATGTTATTTCCCTTCCTCTTGTATGTTATTTCCCTTCCTCTTGGATGTTATATCCCTTCCTATTGATGTTATTTACCTTCCTCTTGTATGTTATTTCCTTCCTCTTGGATGTTATTTCCTTCCTCTTGATGTTATTTCCTTCCTCTTGATGTTATTTCCTTCCTCTTGGTTGTTATTTCCCTTCCTCTTGATGTTATTTCCTTCCTCTTGATGTTATTTCCCTTCCTCTTGATGTTATTTCCCTTCCTCTTGGATGTTATTTCCCTTCCTCTTGATGTTATTTTCCTTCCTCTTGATGTTATTTCCCTTCCTCTTGGATGTTATTTCCCTTCCTCTTGGATGTTATTTCCCTTCCTCTTGATATTATTTCCCTTCCTCTTGATGTTATTTCCTTCCTCTTGATGTTATTTTCTGTCCTCTTGGATGTTATTTCCTGCCTCTTGGTTGTTATTTCCTTCCTCTTGGATGTTATTTCCCTTCCTCTTGGTTGTTATTTTCTGTCCTCTTGGATGTTATTTCCTTCTCCTTCCTCTTGGATGTTATTTCCCTTCCTCTTGTTTGTTATTTCCCTTCCTCACGGATGTCCTTTCCCGTCCTCTCGGTTGTTATTTTCCGTCCTCAGAATATGAAGGCTGTCACAGTCATTGTGATTGCCTGTGACTCACTGATGATATGGAGACTGGCTTCGGTACTGCCAAGCTGGAGAAACAAAAACAGATTTTTTTAGGAAGATGGTGGCGAACTTCAAAACTGTCCAGATTGTCCAGAAAACGTACAGATTGATAAACTGCCTCAGACACAGCTAAGAGTTACACATTGCTTAGCGTATAGA
>NC_088213.1:5598730-5658730 GCF_036934945.1 Oncorhynchus masou masou | reverse complement strand
CACTGCTCCAGAGTCCAATGGTGGTGAGCTTCACACCACTCCAGAGAACGTGTTTCCACTGCTCCAGAGTCCAATGGTGGTGAGCTTTACACCACTCCAGAGAACATGTTTCCACTGCTCCAGAGTCCAATGGTGGTGAGCTTCACACCACTCCAGAGAACGTGTTTCCACTGCTCCAGAGTCCAATGGTGTGAGCTTTACACCACTCCAGAGAACATGTTTCCACTGCTCCAGAGTCCAATGGTGGTGAGCTTTACACCACTCCAGAGAACGTGTTTCCACTGCTCCAGAGTCCAATGGTGGTGAGCTTCACACCACTCCAGAGAACGTGTTTCCACTGCTCCAGAGTCCAATGGTGGCGAGCTTCACACCACTCCAGAGAACATGTTTCCACTGCTCCAGAGTCCAATGGTGGCGAGCTTCACACCACTCCAGAGAACATGTTTCCACTGCTCCAGAGTCCAATGGTGGTGAGCTTCACACCACTCCAGAGAACGTGTTTCCACTGCTCCAGAGTCCAATGGTGGTGAGCTTCACACCACTCCAGAGAACATGTTTCCACTGCTCCAGAGTCCAATGGTGGCGAGCTTTACACCACTCCAGAGAACATGTTTCCACTGCTCCAGAGTCCAACGGTGGCGAGCTTCACACCACTCCAGAGAACATGTTTCCACTGCTCCAGAGTCCAATGGTGGCGAGCTTTACATCACTCCAGCCGACGTTTGGCATTGCGTATGGTGATCTTAGGCTAGTGTGTGCCTGCTCGGCCAAGGAAACCTATTTATTGAAGCTCCTGAACGAACAGTTCTTGTGCTGACGTTGCTTCTACAGGCAGTTTGGAACGTGGTAGTGACTGTTGCTGCAAACGAGGGCAGACGATTTTCACGCTGTACGCCCTCAGCACTCGGCGGTGTTCTTCTGGGAACTTATATGGCCTACCACTTCGCGACTGAGCCGTTGTTGCTCTCAGACATTTCCACTTCACAATAACAGCACTTACTTGGGCAGCTCTGGGGCAGCTCTAGTAGGGCAGCTCCAGTAGGGCAGCTCTAGTAGGGCAGCTCTAGTAGGGCAGCTCTGGGGCAGCTCTGGGGCAGCTCTAGTAGGGCAGACTTTTCTGGAAAGTTGGCATCCTGTGACGGAGCCATGTTGAACGATGGGGGAGGAGGATGAGGCTGGGAGGAGGATGAGGATGGGAGGAGGATGAGGCTGGGAGGAGGATGAGGCTGGGAGGAGGGATGAGGATGGGGCTGGGAGGAGGATGGGGCTGGGAGGAGGACGGGGCTGGGGCTGGGAGGAGGATGGGGCTGGGAGAAGGACAGTGCTGGGAGGAGGATTGATTTGGGAGTTATTCTCTTTATGCAGACAGACTTAATCATCCTGCAGGTTGTGTGTCTCTATCTCTCTCTTTCTCTGTGTTCTCTCTCTCTCTCTCTCTCTCTCTCTCTCTCTCTCTCTCTCTCTGTGTCTCTATCACTCCCTTTCTCTGTGTATCTCTCTTTCTCTCTGTGTGTCTCTCTCTCTGTGTATCTCTCTCTCTCTCTCTGTGTGTGTGTGTCTCTCTCTCTGTTTCAATCCAATTCTAATGGCTTTATTGGCATGGGGAAACATATGTTTACATTGCCAAAGCAAGTGAAACAGATAAATAATCTTTTTTTCTCTCTCTCTTGCTCTCTCTCCCTCTCTCCCCTTCCCTCCTTCCCTCCCTCCCTCCCTCCCTCCCTCCCTGAGGGTCAGCAGCACAAACAAGCATTGTCAGGCAGTTCCTACAGTTTGGTAACTTCTACCTCTAGATGAAATCAAAGGCTCAGCTCTCTGGTTAAACATTTCTTCATAAATACATCCAATGTTTCCCCCCGGTGCTTATTTTGGTTTCTTTGTCTCTATTACCTTCCCGGAGAGTTTGTGTGGATAGAATTGCCCAATGTGTTTGAAATGGATATTTAATTGTCTCATTTAGAGACTTAAATTCTGTACTGATAAATAAGGCTATGTGTTGTCATCAAAAAGAGACAGGCCTCAAACTGAATCACACCGGTTATTAAGTCATAACCAGGATATGGGAAGTGATTATTGTGTTGTCATCAGAAAGAGACAGGCCTCTAATTGAATCACACCTGTTATTAAGTCAGAACCAGGATATGGGAAGTGATTATTGTGTTGTCATCAGAAAGAGACAGGCCTCTAACTGAATCACACCGGTTATTAAGTCATAACCAGGATATGGGAAGTGATTATTGTGTTGTCATCAGAAAGAGACAGGCCTCTAATTGAATCACACCGGTTATTAAGTCAGAACCAGGATATGGGAAGTGATTATTGTGTTGTCATCAGAAAGAGACAGGCCTCTAACTGAATCACACCGGTTATTAAGTCATAACCAGGATATGGGAAGTGATTATTGCATCTCAGAAACAAAGTGTTTTTAAGAACGATGCTAATGACAGGAAACACAGTGGATCGTTTTAAGTAGCTTTAAGTGACTCTGTTTATTCCAGGTTGATGAATATGGCTGAAGAGTAATGTCTCTTATCGATGGCAGTTATGATGTCATTTAGGACCTCAATCCAATTCTAATGGCTTTATTGGCATGGGGAAACATATGTTTACATTGCCAAAGCAAGTGAAACAGATAAATAATCTTTTTTTCTCTCTCTCTTGCTCTCTCTCCCTCTCTCCCTTCCCTCCTTCCCTCCCTCCCTCCCTCCCTCCCTCCCTGAGGGTCAGCAGCACAAACAAGCATTGTCAGGCAGTTCCTACAGTTTGGTAACTTCTACCTCTAGATGAAATCAAAGGCTCAGCTCTCTGGTTAAACATTTCTTCATAAATACATCCAATGTTTCCCCCGGTGCTTATTTTGGTTTCTTTGTCTCTATTACCTTCCCGGAGAGTTTGTGTGGATAGAATTGCCCAATGTGTTTGAAATGGATATTTAATTGTCTCATTTAGAGACTTAAATTCTGTACTGATAAATAAGGCTATGTGTTGTCATCAAAAAGAGACAGGCCTCAAACTGAATCACACCGGTTATTAAGTCATAACCAGGATATGGGAAGTGATTATTGTGTTGTCATCAGAAAGAGACAGGCCTCTAATTGAATCACACCTGTTATTAAGTCAGAACCAGGATATGGGAAGTGATTATTGTGTTGTCATCAGAAAGAGACAGGCCTCTAACTAAATCACACAGGTTATTAAGTCATAACCAGGATATGGGAAGTGATTATTGTGTTGTCATCAGAAAGAGACAGGCCTCTAATTGAATCACACCGGTTATTAAGTCATAACCAGGATATGGGAAGTGATTATTGTGTTGTCATCAGAAAGAGACAGGCCTCTAACTGAATCACACCGGTTATTAAGTCATAACCAGGATATGGAAGTGATTATTGCATCTCAGAAACAAAGTGTTTTTAAGAACGATGCTAATGACAGGAAACACAGTGGATCGTTTTAAGTAGCTTTAAGTGACTCTGTTTATTCCAGGTTGATGAATATGGCTGAAGAGTAATGTCTCTTATCGATGGCAGTTATGATGTCATTTAGGACCTTGAGCTTGTGGCTGAGGTGCACCCATGACCAGCTCTGAAACCAGATTGCATAACGGAGAAGGTACGGTGGGATTTGAAATGGTCGGTAATCTGTTTGTTGACTTGGCTTTCGAAGACCTTAGAAAGGCAGGGTAGGATAGAATAGGTCTGTAGCAGTTTGGGTCTAGAGTGTCCCCCCTTTGAAGAGGGGGATGACCGCAGCTGCTTTACAATCTTTGGGAATCTCAGATGATACGAAAGAGAGTTGAATAGGCTAGTGATAGGGGTTGCAACTATTTCGACAGATAATTTTAGAAAGAGAGGGTCCAGATTGTCTAGCCGGCTGATTTGTAGGGGTCCAGATTTTTGCAGCTCTTTCAGAACATCAGCTGTCTGGATTTGGGTGAAGGAGTGCAGGGCCGTTGACCGGGGTGGGGTAGCCAGGTGGAAAGTATGGCCAGCCGTTGACCGGGGTAGGGGTCGCTAGGTGGAAAGTATGGCCAGCCGTTGACCGGGGTAGGGGTAGCCAGGTGGAAAGTATGGCCAGCCGTTGACCGGGGTGGGGGTAGCCAGGTGGAAAGTTTGGCCAGCCGTAGAAAATGCTTATTGAAATTCTCAATTATACTGGATTTATCAGTCGTGACAGTGTTTCCTATCTTCAGTGGGAGTGGGCAGCTGGGAGGAGGTGCTCTTATTCTCCATGGACTTTACAGTGTCCCATAACTTTTTTGAGTTTGTGCTACAGGATGCAAATATCTGGTTGAAAAGTGAGCCTTTCCTAACTGCCTGTGTGTATTGGTTCCTAACTTCCCTGAAAGGTGCATATTACAGGGGCTATTCGATGCTAATGCAGAACGCCACAGGATGTTTTCATGCTGGTCAAGGGCAGTCAGGTCTGGAGAGAACCATGGGCTCTATCTGTTCCTGGTTCTACATTTTTTGAAAGGGGCATGCTTATCTATGATGGTGAGGAAGGCACTTTTAAAGAATGACCAGGCATCCTCTACTGACGGGATGAGGTCAATACCCTTCCAGGATACCTAGGCCAGGTCGATTATAAAGGCCTGCTTGCTGAAGTGTTTTAGTGAGCGTTTGACAATGGTTAGAGGTAATGGTTAGAGGTAATGGTTAGAGGTAATGGTTAGAGGTAATGGTTGGAGGTAATGGTTGGAGGTAGTGTTTGGAGGTAATGGTTGGAGGTAATGGTTAGAGGTACTGGTTGGAGGTAATGGTTGGAGGTAGTGTTTGGAGGTACTGGTTGGAGGTAGTGTTTGGAGGTAGTGGTTGGAGGTAGTGGTTGGAGGTAGTGGTTGGAGGTAGTGGTTGGAGGTAGTGGTTGGAGGTAATGGTTAGAGGTACTGGTTGGAGGTAGTGGTTGGAGGTAATGGTTAGAGGTAATGGTTGGAGGTACTGGTTGGAGGTAGTGGTTGGAGGTAGTGGTTGGAGGTAGTGGTTGGAGGTAGTGGTTGGAGGTAATGGTTAGAGGTACTGGTTGGAGGTACTGGTTGGAGGTAGTGGTTGGTTGGAGGTAATGGCTGGAGGTAGTGGCTGGAGGTAGTGGCTGGAGGTAATGGTGAGGTAACGGTTGGTGGTAATGGTTGGAGGTAGTGGTGAGGTAATGGTTGGTGGTAGTGGTGAGGTAATGGTGAGGTAATGGTGAGGTAATGGTGGGGTAATGGTTGGTGGTAATGGTTGGAGGTAGTGGTGAGGTAATGGTTGGTGGTAATGGTTGGAGGTAGTGGTGAGGTAATGGTGGGGTAATGGTTAGTGGTAATGGTGAGGTAATGGTGAGGTAATGGTGAGGGAATGGTGAGGTAATGGTGAGGTAATGGTTAGTGGTAATGGTGAGGTAATGGTGAGGTAATGGTGGGGTAATGGCTAGTGGTAATGTTAGGGGCAGGTATAATCAGGGATTCTGACATGCCTTTTAGCCACCTCAGCACTCCCATAATCAGGAGTTCATTCTTTAGCCTGTCAGCTTCCTACTGGGAGGGGTGACTCTGTAGTCAATTTCTCCCTCCGGCAGCGTGACCTCATCTATACCTGGCTGAGTCCCAAATGGCACCCTGTACTCTATAAAGTGGTACTGAGCCCTAGTTCCACCTCTCTGACTCAGCACTACTCACCCTGTACTCTCTAAAGTGGCACTGAGCCTTCGTCCCGAGGGATGGAGGTATGCTCTGTCCAGTCTTCTGCTTGTCCCAACAGGAGAGAGGATAGACGGGGGGGGGGGGCAGCTGCAGGTAAACATCCAGTGATTTTGCAGAGACCCACATCAATTTACAGAAATTCTCATGATACATTTTGGTGAAAATACAAGTGTTCTGCATGGAACTTTATATCCTCTTCTCCTTACTTCCTGATACTCCCCATCCCGCCTGCGGGAGCGTAATCATCGCCTCAAACTAATCAGCATAATGCAGCATAAATATCCCTAGAAAATGTTCCTATTCATGAAAATCACAAATGAAATATATTGAGACACAGCTTAGCCTTTTGTTAAGTTTTTGTAAGTTTATCATGGCATAAATTATGCTAGACTCTGCTACCAGCAGGCAACATTTTCACAAAATAAGAAAAGCAATCAAATTAATTAATTTACCTTTGAAGAACTTTGGATGTTTACACTCAGGAGACGCCCAGTTAGATAGCAAATGTTCCTTTTTTCCAAAAAGATTATTTTTGTAGGCAAAATAGCTCCGTTTGTTCTTCACGTTTGACTGAGAAATCGACTGGAAAATGCAGTCACTACAACGCCAAACTTTTTTCAATCATCTACATGTAATCATCAACATGTATTAATCACATCTTTACTAATGCTGCAGACATTTGCTCTAAAGTAGTATCCAAATCCACTGGGTGTAGTGATCACAATATAGCAGCCATATCTAGGAAAACCAAAGTTACAAAGGCTGGGCCTAATATAGTGTATAAGAGGTCATACAATACATTCTGTAGTTATTCCTATGTTGATGATGTAAATAATATTTGCTGGTCTATAATGAGGTAATGAGGAGCAACCAGACGCTGCTGGTCTGTGATATGTAATGAGGAGCAACCAGACGCTGTTGGTCTGTGGTGTGTAATGAGGAGCAACCAGACGGTGCTGGTCTGTAGTGTGTAATGAGGAGCAACCAGGCGCTGCTGGTCTGTGGTGTGTAATGAGGAGCAACCAGACGCTGCTGGTCTGTGGTGTGTAATGAGGAGCAACCAGACGCTGCTGGTCTGTGGTGTGTAATGAGGAGCAACCAGACGCTGCTGGTCCGTGGTGTGTAATGAGGAGCAACCAGACGCTGCTGGTCTGTGGTGTGTAATGAGGAGCAACCAGACGCTGCTGGTCTGTGGTGTGTAATGAGGAGCAACCAGACGCTGCTGGTCTGTGGTGTGTAATGAGGAGCAACCAGACGCTGCTGGTCTGTAGTGTGTAATGAGGAACAACCAGACGCTGCTGGTCCGTGGTGTGTAATGAGGAGCAACCAGACGCTGCTGGTCTGTGGTGTGTAATGAGGAGCAACCAGACGCTGCTGGTCTGTGGTGTGTAATGAGGAGCATCCAAAGGCTGGGTCTAATATAGTGTATAAGAGGTCATACAATATGTTGTGTAGTTATTGATGTAAAGAACATTTGTTGGTCCGTGGTGTGTAATGAGGATAAACACACACTGCACATTTATGAAATTGCTTATCCCAGTTACTAATAAGCATGTCCCCATTAAGAAAATGACTGTAAAAACTGTTAAATCCCTGTGGCTTGATGAGGAATTGAAGAATTGTATGGTTGAGAGGAAGAGGCAAAAGGAATGGCAAGTCTGGCTGCACAACCGTTTGGCAAACGTACTGCAAACTGAGAAATCATGTGACTAATCTGAATAAAAAGAAGAAGAAACTGCACTATGAAACAAAGATAAATGACAAAGAATGATAGTTAAAAAGCTTTGGAGCACCTTGAATTACATTTTGGGAAAGAAAGGCAAACTCAGCTCCATCATTCATTGAATCAGATGGCTCATTCATCACAAAACCCACTGATATTGCCAAGTACTTTGTAATAGGGACAGCCCCATTTTTTCAATGTTCGCCTGAAATGACCCAAATCAAACTGCCTCAAATGCGAGTGTAGCGAAATGCTTCTAGTTCCGACAATGCAGTAATAACCAACAAGTAATCTAACTAACAATTCCAAAACTAATTTCTTATACACAGTGTAAGAGGATAAAGAATATGTACATAAAGATACATGAATGAGTGATGGTGCAGAGCAGCATAGGCAAGATACAGTAGATGGTATCGAGTACAGTATATACATATGAGATGAGTATGTAAACAAAGTGGCATAGTTAAAGTGGCTAGTGATACGTGTATTACATAAGGATGCAGTCGATGATATAGAGTACAGTATATACGTATGCATATGAGATGAATAATGTAGGGTAAGTAACATTATATAAGGTAGCATTGTTTAAAGTGGCTAGTGATATATTATACATCATTTCCCGTCAATTCCCATTATTGAAGTGGCTGGAGTTGAGTCAGTGTGTTGGCAGCAGCCACTCAATGTTAGTGGTTGCTGTTTAACAGTCTAATGGCCTGTTTTTCAGTCTCTCAGTCCCAGCTTTGATGCACCTGTACTGACCTCGCCTTCTGGATGATAGCGGGGTGAACAGGCAGTGGCTCGGGTGGATGTTGTAATTGATGATCTTTGTGGCCTTCCTGTAACATCGGGTGGTGTAGGTGTCCTGGAGGGCAGGTAGTTTGCCCCCGGTGATACGTTGTGCAGACCTCACTACCCTCTGGAGAGCCTTACGGTTGAGGGCGGAGCAGTTGCCATACCAGGCGGTGATACAGCCCGCCAGGATGCTCTCGATTGTGCATCTGTAGAAGTTTGTGAGTGCTTTTGGTGACAAGCCGAATTTCTTCAACCTCCTGAGGTTGAAGAGGCGCTGCTGCGCCTTCTTCACGATGCTGTCTGTGTGAGTGGACCAATTCAGTTTGTCTGTGATGTGTATGCCGAGAAACTTAACTTACTACCCTCTCCACTACTGTTCCATCGATGTGGATAGGGGGGTGTTCCCTCTGCTGTTTCCTGAAGTCCACAATCATCTCCTTAGTTTTGTTGACGTTGAGTGTGAGGTTATTGTCCTGACACCACACTCCGAGGGCCCTCACCTCCTCCCTGTAGGCTGTCTCATCGTTGTTGGTAATCAAGCCTACCACTGTTGTGTCGTCCGCAAACTTGATGATTGAGTTGGAGGCGTGCGTTGCCGTGCAGTCGTGGGTGAACAGGGAGTACCGGAGAGGGCTCAGAACGCACCCTTGTGGGGCCCCAGTGTTGAGGATCAGCGGGGTGGAGATTTTGTTGCCTACCCTCACCACCTGGGGCGGCCCGTCAGGAAGTCCAGTACCCAGTTGCACAGGGTGGGATCGAGACCCAGGGTCTCGAGCTTGATGACGAGCTTGGAGGGTACTATGGTGTTAAATGCCGAGCTGTAGTCGATGAACAGCATTCTCACATGGGTATTCCTCTTGTCCAGATGGGTAAGGGCAGTGTGCAGTGTGGTTGAGATTGTGTCGTCTGTGGACCTATTTGGGCGGAAAGCAAATTGGAGTGGGTCTAGGGTGTCAGGTAGGGTGGAGGTGATATGGTCCTTGACTAGTCTCTCAAAGCACTTCATGATGACGGAAGTGAGTGCTACGGGGCGGTAGTCGTTTACCTCAGTTACCTTAGCTTTCTTGGGAACAGGAACAATGGTGGCCCTCTTGAAGCATGTGGGAACAGCAGACTGGTATAGGGATTGATTGAATATGTCCGTAAACACACCAGCCAGCTGGTCTGCGCATGCTCTGAGGGCGCGGCTGGGGATGCCGTCTGGGCTTGCAGCCTTGCGAGGGTTAACACATTTAAATGTTTTACTCACCTCGGCTGCAGTGAAGGAGAGACCGCATGTTTCCGTTGCAGGCCGTGTCAGTGGCACTGTATTGTCCTCAAAGCGGGCAAAAAAGTTATTTAGTCTGCCTGGGAGCAAGACATCCTGGTCCGTGACTGAGCTGGATTCCTTCTTATAGTCCGTGATTGACTGTAGACCCTGCCACATACCTCTTGTGTCTGAGCCGTTGAATTGAGATTCTACTTTGTCTCTATACTGACGCTTAGCTTGTTTGATAGCCTTACGGAGGGAATAGCTGCACTGTTTATATTCAGTCATGTTACCAGTCACCTTGCCCTGATTAAAAGCAGTGGTTCGCGCTTTCAGTTTCACGCGAATGCTGCCATCAATCCACGGTCTCTGGTTAGGGAATGTTTTAATCGTTGCTATGGGAACGACATCTTCAACGCACGTTCTAATGAACTCGCACACCGAATCAGCGTATTCGTCAATGTTGTTGCCTGACGCAATACGAAACATGTCCCAGTCCACGTGATGGAAGCAGTCTTGGAGTGTGGAATCAGCTTGGTCGGACCAGCGTTGGACAGACCTCAGCGTGGGAGCTTCTTGTTTTAGTTTCTGTCTGTAGGCAGGGATCAGCAAAATGGAGTCGTGGTCAGCTTTTCCGAAAGGGGGCGGGGCAGGGCCTTATATGCGTCGCGGAAGTTAGAATAACAGTGATCCAAGGTTTTGCCAACCCTGGTGGCGCAATCGATATGCTGATACATTTTAGGGAGTCTTGTTTTCAGATTAGCCTTGTTAAAATCCCCAGCTACAATGAATGCATCCTCAGGATGTATGGATTCCAGTTTGCAAAGAGTCAAATAAAGTTCGTTCAGGGCCATCGATGTGTCTGCTTGGGGAGAATATATACGGCTGTTATTATAATCAAAGAGAATTCTCTTGGTAGACAATGCGGTCTGCATTTGATTGTGAGGAATTCTAAATCAGGTGAACAGAAGGATTTGAGTTCCTGTATGTTTCTGTGATCACACCACGCCTCGTTAGCCATAAGGCATACGCCCCCGCCCCTCTTCTTACCAGAAAGGTGTTTGTTTCTGTCGGCGCGATGCGTGGAGAAACTCGCTGGCTGCACCGCCACCGAGAGCGTCTCTCCAGTGAGCCATGTTTCCGTGAAGCAAAGAACGTTACAGTCTCTGATGTCCCTCTGGAATGCTACCCTTGCTTGGATTTCATCAACCTTGTTGTCAAGAGACTGGACATTGGCGAGAAGAATGCTAGGAAGTGGGGCACGATGTACCCGTCTACGTAGTCTGACCAGAAGACCGCCTCGTTTCCCTCTTTTACGAAGTCGTATTTTTTGGGTCGCCGGCTGGGATCCATTCCGTTGTCCTGGTTGAAAGGCAGAACACAGGATCCGCTTCGCGAAAGTCATATTCTTGGTCGTACTGATGGTGAGTTGACGCTGATCTTATATTCAGTAGTTCTTCTCGACTGTATGTAATGAAACCTAAGATGACTTGGGGTACTAATGTAAGAAATAACACGTAAAAAAAACACAAAACTGCATAGTTTCCTAGGAACGCGAAGCGAGGCGGCCAGCTCTGTTGGCGTCGGAAGTCAACCAGTCTCAGGCCCTGAAGCAAGGATATGCATATTCTTGGTACCATTTGAAAGGAAACACTTTGAAGTTTGTGGAAATGTGAATTGAATGTAGGAGAATATAACACAATAGATCTGGTAGAAGAAAATACAAAGAAAAAAACAACCAGTCTTTTTCTACCACCATCTTTGAAATGCAACAGAAAGGTCCCAGTTCCAGCCATCACTCTTGTTGTAGTTCTAGCCGTCCTCTAGTTGTAGTTCTAGCCATCACTCTGGTTGTAGTTCTAGCCATCACTCTGGTTGTAGTTCCAGCCATCACTCTGGTTGTAGTTCTCGCCATCACTCTGGTTGTAGTTCTAGCCATCACTCTGGTTGTAGTTCCAGCCATCACTCTGGTTGTAGTTCTAGACCATCACTCTGGTTGTAGTTCCAGCCATCACTCTGGAGGTAGTTCTAGCCATCACTCTGGTCATAGTTTTAGCCATCACTCTGGTTCCACATCTAGCCATCACTCTGGTCCCACATCTAGCCATCACTCTGGTCCCACATCTAACCATCACTCTGGTCCCACATCTAGCCATCACTCTGGTCCCAGTTCCAGCCATCACTCTGGTTGTAATTCCAGCCATCACTCTGGTTGTAGTTCTAGACCATCACTCTGGTTGTAGTTCCAGCCATCACTCTGGAGGTAGTTCTAGCCATCACTCTGGTCATAGTTTTAGCCATCACTCTGGTTCCACATCTAGCCATCACTCTGGTCCCACATCTAGCCATCACTCTGGTCCCACATCTAGCCATCACTCTGGTCCCACATCTAGCCATCACTCTGTTCCCACATCTAGCCATCACTCTGGTTGTAGTTCCGATGGTGTCCACAAGATGGCAGCAGTGTATGTGCAACGTTTCAGACCGATAACTTGAAGTATGAGTGAACTACATGACATTTAGTGTGAAGTCACCCAGGAACATTTGGACAAATTCTGAAGGAGACATTTGCATTCATTTTACATTTTTCTGCAGGAATATTGTCAAATCTGTATACTTGGACTTTGATTCAGCTTTCCCAGTATTAGTAGACATATTATAAGATCAATATTTACAAAACAACCAGTTTTCATAACTTCATAGCTCTGAATATCCTTATAATTCTTGTCCGGAAGGAAAAGGCATGCTGTTGTACAAGGTTAGTAGCTACATTTTACGACGGATACAGGGTTTCCTGATACTCCTGTAAAGCCCAGCTCATTGGCTGTCTAGCTCGCTTTGGTTGACCCCATTTGGTGTTTATTTGACAAAGATACATTCGATCAAATGAAGACCGGCCATGTCATCAAATTATTGTTGTCTATCAACAATGACAAGCCACCGAGGTCTGACAACTTGGATGGAAATTACTGAGGATAATAGCAGACCATATTGCCATTCCTATTGGCCATATCTTCATGCTAAGCCTACTAGAGAGTGTCTCAGGCCTGGAGGGAAGCTAAATCATTCCTCCCCCTAAGAATATTAAAGCCTTTACTGGCTCAAATAGCCGACCAATCAGCCTGTTACCAACCCTTAGTAAACTATCTGTTTGACCAGATACAATGCTATTTCACAGTAAACAAATTGACAACAGACTTTCAGCATGCTGATAGGGAAGGAATTCAACAAGCACAGCTCTTACACAAATGACTGGCTGAGATACATTTATGATAACATTTTGTAGGTATGTTTTGTTAGTCTTCATTACTGCTTTTGACATTATGGATCATAGTCTGCTGCTGGAGAAATGTCTGTGTCACGGCTTTACACCCCCTGCTATAATGTGGATAAAGAGTTACCTGTCTAACAGAACACAGAGTGTGTTCTATAATGTGTTATGGCTTTACACCCCCTGCTATAATGTGGATAAAGAGTTACCTGTCTAACAGAACACAGAGGGTGTTCTATAATGTGTTATGGCTTTACACCCCCTGCTATAATGTGGATAAAGAGTTACCTGTCTAACAGAACACAGAGGGTGTTCTAGAATGTGTTATGGCTTTACACCCCCTGCTATAATGTGGATAAAGAGTTACCTGTCTAACAGAACACAGAGGGTGTTCTAGAATGTGTTATGGCTTTACACCCCCTGCTATAATGTGGATAAAGAGTTACCTGTCTAACAGAACACAGAGGGTGTTCTAGAATGTGTTATGGCTTTACACCCTCTGCTATAATGTGGATAAAGAGTTACCTGTCTAACAGAACACAGAGGTTGTTCTAGAATGTGTTATGGCTTTACACCCCCTGCTATAATGTGGATAAAGTGTTACCTGTCTAACAGAACACAGAGGGTGTTCTAGAATGTGTTATGGCTTTACACCCCCTGCTATAATGTGGATAAAGAGTTACCTGTCTAACAGAACACAGAGGGTGTTCTTTAATGGAAGCCTCTCCAACATAATCAAACCAAACCAAACCAAATCTAATTGTATTAGTCACATATGCCCCGAAAAACAACAGTGAACTGGGAGTACAGGAGGGGTCTCAGCACGCACCCCTGAGGGGACCCCGTGTCGAGGATCAGCGTGGCAGATGTTTTGTTGCCTACCCTTTCCACCTGGGGGCGGACCGTCAGGAAGTCCAGGATCCAGTTGCAGAGGGAGGTGTTTAGTTCCAGGGTCCTTAGCTTAGTGATGAGCTTTATGGGCATTATGGTGTTGAACCTCGAGCTGTAGTCAATTAACAGCATTCTCACATAGGTGTTCCTTTTGTCCAGGTTGGAAAGGGCAGTATGGAGTGTGATTGAGATTGTGTCATCTGTGGATCTGTTGGGGTGGTATGCAAATTGTTGTTGGGGTGGTATGCACTTCATGGCTACAGACGTGAGTGCTACGGGGCGGTAATCATTTAGCCAGATTACCTTCGCTTTCTTGGGCACAGTGACTGTGGTGGTCTGCTTGAAACATGTTGGTATTACAGACTCAGTCAGGGAGAGGTTGAAAATGTCAGTGAGGACACTTGCCAGTTGGTCTCCGCATGCTCTGAGTACACGTCCTGGTAATGCTGACCTATTTAAAGATCTTGTCCACACCGGCTACAGAGAAACCAGGTAGAATCAGGAATTCCCCAGGGCAGATGTGTAGGCCCCTTACTCTTTTCAATCTTTACTAACGACATGCCACTGGCTTTGAGTTAGTGTGTCTATGTATGCGGATGACTCAACACTAGACACGTCAGCTACTACAGCGACTGAAATGACTGCAACACTTAACAAAGAGCTGCAGTTAGTTTCAGAATGGGTGGCAAGGAATAAGTTAATCCGAAAGATTAAAAAAACTCATTCACAGATCATAAACTAAACCTCAATAAATATTGTAATAAATAAGTTGAGGAGAGTGAACCGCATGGAGTAACCCTGGATTGTAAACTGGTCAAATCATGTTGATACAACAGTAGCTAAGATGGGGAGAAGTCTGTCCATAATAAAACGCTGCTCTACCTACTACCTCTGCCCACTACCTCTGCCCATATTAATCTTTTATTTTTATTGGCCAGTCTGATATATGGCTTTTTCTTTGCAACTCTGCCTAGAAGGCCAGCATCCCGGAGTCGCCCTTCACTGTTGACTTTGAGACTGGACAGAGGAACTCTGCCTAGAAGGCCAGCATCCCGGAGTCTCCTCTTCACTGTTGACGTTGAGACTGGACAGTGCAACTCTGCCTAGAAGGCCAGCATCCCGGAGTCTCCTCTTCACTGTTGACGTTGAGACTGGACAGAGGAACTCTGCCTAGAAGGCCAGCATCCCAGAGTCACCTCTTCACTGTTGACGTTGAGACTGGACAGAGGAACTCTGCCGAGAAGGCCATCATCCCGGAGTCACCTCTTCACTGTTGACGTTGAGACTGGACAGAGGAACTCTGCCGAGAAGGCCATCATCCCGGAGTCTCCTCTTCACTGTTGACGTTGAGACTGGACAGAGGAACTCTGCCTAGAAGGCCAGCATCCCAGAGTCTCCTCTTCACTGTTGACGTTGAGACTGGACAGAGGAACTCTGCCTAGAAGCCCAGCATCCCAGAGTCGCCTCTTCACTGTTGACGTTGAGACTGGACAGAGGAACTCTGCCTAGAAGCCCAGCATCCCAGAGTCGCCTCTTCACTGTTGACGTTGAGACTGGACAGAGGAACTCTGCCTAGAAGGCCAGCATCCCGGAGTCTCCTCTTCACTGTTGACGTTGAGACTGGACAGTGGAACTCTGCCTAGAAGGCCAGCATCCCGGAGTCGTCTCTTCACTGTTGACGTTGAGACTGGACAGAGGAACTCTGCCTAGAAGGCCAGCATCCCGGAGTCTCCTCTTCACTGTTGACGTTGAGACTGGTGTTTTGCGGGTACTATTTAATGAAGCTGCCAGTTGAGGACTTGTAAGGCATCTGTTTCTCAAACTAGACACTATAATGTACTCTTGATCAGTTGTGTACCAGGGCCTCCCACTCCTCTTTCTATTCTGGTTAGAGCCAGTTTTCGCTGTTCTGTGAAGGGAGTAGTACACAGCGTTGTATGAGATATTTAGTTTTTGGTAATGTCTCCCAAGGAGTAGCCATCATTTCTTTGAACAAGAATAGACTGAAGACATTCAGAAGAAAGTCTTTATTTCTGGCCATTTTGAGCCTGTAATCGCACCCACAAATGCTGATGCTCCAGATACTCAACGAGCCTAAAGAAGGCCAGTTTTATTGCTTCTTTAATCAGAACAACAGTTTTCAGCTGTGCTAACATAATTGCAAAAGGGTTTTCTAATGATCAATTATCCTTTTAAAATGATAAACTTGGATTAGCGAACACAACGTGCCATTGGAACACAGGATTGGTGGTTGTTGATAATGAGCCTCTGTACGCCTATGTAGATATTCCATTAAAAATCAGCCGTTTCCAGCTACAATAGTCATTTACAACAATGTCAACACTGTATTTCTGATCAATTTCATGTTGGTACAGTCTGTATGGTACTGTATGTGTGGATTTGATTGGATTAGAGTGGTGGTCTGTACAGGACCAGTCTGTATGGTACTGTATGTGTGGATTTGATTGGATTAGAGTGGTGGTCTGTACAGTACCAGTCTGTATGGTACTATATGTGTGGATTTGATTGGATTAGAGTGGTGGTCTGTACAGTACCAGTCTATGTGTGGATTTGATTGGATTAGAGTGGTGGTCTGTACAGTACCAGTCTGTGTGGATTTGATTTGATTTGATCGGTATTCTGTACAGTACCAGTCTGTGTGGATTTGATTTGATTTGAGCGGTGGTCTGTACAGGACCAGTCTGTGTGGATTTGATTGGATTAGAGTGGTGGTCTGTACAGTACCAGTCTGTGTGGATTTGATTTGATTTGAGTGGTGGTCTGTACAGTACCAGTCTGTGTGGATTTGATTTGATTTGAGTGGTGCTCTGTACAGGACCAGTCTGTATGGTACTGTCTGTGTGGATTTGATTTGATTAGAGTGGTGGTCTGTACAGGACCAGTCTGTATGGTACTGTATGTGTGGATTTGATTTGATTAGAGTGGTGGTCTGTACAGTACCAGTCTGTGTGGACGGTGTCAATCAATCAGTGAGAGACTCAGACATTAGATATTCAGATATTACATTCATTTGTATCGATTGTATACTTGAGTCACGGCAAAGTTGTTTCAGTCACGTCTTTGGTCACATTCACTTGTCAAACAAAACCCCTCCTAATGATTGGTTGACAATAGATCCTCCCACAGTGCAGGTGATGATTGGTTGACAATAGATCCTCCCACAGTGCAGGTGATGATTGGTTGACAATAGATCCTCCCACAGTGCAGGTGATGATTGGTTGACAATAGATCCTCCCACAGTGCAGGTGATGATTGGTTGACAATAGATCCTCCCACAGTGCAGGTGATGATTGGTTGACAATAGATCCTCCCACAGTGCAGGTGATGGTTGGTTGACAATAGATCCTCCCACAGTGCAGGTGATGATTGTTTGACAATAGATCCTCCCACAGTGCAGGTGATGATTGGTTGACAATAGATCCTCCCACAGTGCTGGTGATGATTGGTTGACAATAGATCCTCCCACAGTGCAGGTGATGGTTGGTTGACAATAGATCCTCCCACAGTGCAGGTGATGATTGGTTGACAATAGATCCTCCCACAGTGCAGGTGATGATTGGTTGACAATAGATCCTCCCACAGTGCAGGTGATGATTGGTTGACAATAGATCCTCCCACAGTGCAGGTGATGATTGGTTGACAATAGATCCTCCCACAGTGCAGGTGATGATTGGTTGACAATAGATCCTCCCACAGTGCAGGTGATGATTGGTTGACAATAGATCCTCCCACAGTGCAGGTGATGATTGGTTGACAATAGATCCTCCCACAGTGCTGGTGATGGTTGACAATGATCCTCCCACAGTGCAGGTGATGATTGTTTGACAATAGATCCTCCCACAGTGCAGGTGATGATTGGTTGACAATAGATCCTCCCACAGTGCAGGTGATGGTTGGTTGACAATAGATCCTCCCACAGTGCAGGTGATGGTTGGTTGACAATAGATCCTCCCACAGTGCAGGTGATGATTGGTTGACAATAGATCCTCCCACAGTGCAGGTGATGATTGGTTGACAATAGATCCTCCCACAGTGCAGGTGATGATTGGTTGACAATAGATCCACAGTGCAGGTGATGATTGGTTGACAATAGATCCTCCCAGTGCAGGTGATGATTGGTTGACAATAGATCCTCAGTGCAGGTGATGGTTGGTTGACAATAGATCCTCAGTGCAGGTGATGATTGGTTGACAATAGATCCTCAGTGCAGGTGATGATTGGTTGACAATAGATCCTCCCACAGTGCAGGTGATGATTGGTTGACAATAGATCCTCCCACAGTGCTGGTGATGATTGGTTGACAATAGATCCTCCCACAGTGCAGGTGATGATTGGTTGACAATAGATCCTCATGTGCAGGTGATGGTTGGTTGACAATAGATCCTCCCACAGTGCAGGTGATGATTGGTTGACAATAGATCCTCCCACAGTGCAGGTGATGATTGGTTGACAATAGATCCTCCCACAGTGCATGTGATGATTGGTTGACAATAGATCCTCCCACAGTGCAGGTGATGATTGGTTGACAATAGATCCTCCCACAGTGCAGGTGATGATTGGTTGACAATAGATCCTCCCACAGTGCAGGTGATGATTGGTTGACAATAGATCCTCCCACAGTGCAGGTGATGGTTGGTTGACAATAGTTCCTCCCACAGTGCAGGTGATGGTTGGTTGACAATAGATCCTCAGTGCAGGTGATGGTTGGTTGACAATAGATCCTCCCACAGTGCAGGTGATGATTGGTTGACAATAGATCCTCCCACAGTGCAGGTGATGATTGGTTGACAATAGATCCTCCCACAGTGCAGGTGATGATTGGTTGACAATAGATCCTCCCACAGTGCAGGTGATGGTTGGTTGACAATAGATCCTCCCACAGTGCAGGTGATGATTGGTTGACAATAGATGGTTGGATCCTCCTACAGTGCAGGTGATGATTGGTTGACAATATATCCTCCCACAGTGCTGGTGATGGTTGGTTGACAATAGATCCTCCACAGTGCAGGTGATGGTTGGTTGACAATGATGGTTGGATCCTCCCACAGTGCAGGTGATGGTTGGTTGACAATAGATCCACAGTGCAGGTGATGGTTGGATAGATCCTCAGTGCAGGTGATGGTTGGATAGATCCTCAGTGCAGGTGATGGTTGGATAGATCCACAGTGCAGGTGATGGTTGGATAGATCATCAGTGCAGGTGATGGTTGGATAGATCCTCAGTGCAGGTGATGGTTGGATAGATCCTCAGTGCAGGTGATGGTTGGATAGATCCTCAGTGCAGGTGATGGTTGGATAGATCCACAGTGCAGGTGATGGTTGGATAGATCCTCAGTGCAGGTGATGGTTGGATAGATCCACAGCGCAGGTGATGGTTGGATAGATCCACAGTGCAGGTGATGGTTGGATAGTTCCTCAGTGCAGGTGATGGTTGGATAGATCCACAGTGCAGGTGATGGTTGGATAGATCCACAGTGCAGGTGATGGTTGGATAGATCCACAGTGCAGGTGATGGTTGGTTAGATCCTCAGTGCAGGTGATGGTTGGATAGATCCAAAGTGCAGGTGATGGTTGGATAGATCCTCAGTGCAGGTGATGGTTGGATAGATCCACAGTGCAGGTGATGGTTGGATAGATCCTCAGTGCAGGTGATGGTTGGATAGTTCCTCAGTGCAGGTGATGGTTGGATAGATCCACAGTGCAGGTGATGGTTGGATAGATCCACAGTGCAGGTGATGGTTGGATAGATCCTCAGTGCAGGTGATGGTTGGATAGATCCTCAGTGCAGGTGATGGTTGGATAGATCCTCAGTGCAGGTGATGGCTGGTTGACAGTAGATCCACAGTGCAGGTAATGGTTGGATAGATCCTCAGTGCAGGTGATGGTTGGATAGTTCCTCAGTGCAGGTGATGGTTGGATAGATCCACAGTGCAGGTGATGGTTGGATAGATCCACAGTGCAGGTGATGGTTGGATAGATCCTCAGTGCAGGTGATGGTTGGATAGATCCTCAGTGCAGGTGATGGTTGGATAGATCCTCAGTGCAGGTGATGGCTGGTTGACAGTAGATCCACAGTGCAGGTGATGGTTGGTTAGATCCTCAGTGCAGGTGATGGTTGGATAGATCCTCAGTGCAGGTGATTGTTGGATAGATCCACAGTGCAGGTGATGGTTGGATAAGTCCACAGTGCAGGTGATGGTTGGATAGATCCTCAGTGCAGGTGATGGTTGGATAGATCCTCAGTGCAGGTGATGGTTGGATAGATCCTCAGTGCTGGTGATGGCTGGTTGACAGTAGATCCACAGTGCAGGTGATGGTTGGTTACATCCACAGTGCAGGTGATGGTTGGATAGATCCTCAGTGCAGGTGATGGTTGGATAGATCCTCAGTGCAGGTGATGGTTGGATAGATCCTCAGTGCAGGTGATGGTTGGATAGATCCACAGTGCATGTGATGGCTGCTGGAGGAAGCTGGTGAAGAGCAACAGCAGAAACCTGCAGTCAACTGCAGTCCAAACTTCATGACCTTTTGATCACAAGATGTTTGTAAAGTTGGCTCAAGTCCGAAAGAGTTTGACCCCATAATGCAACAGTTTGACTTGACACAAATGATCCGCTCGAACAAGCCCATTGTCACAGGTCATCACTGGAGTGTGTGTAGCGTGCCACTGGAGTGTGTGTAGCGTTTCACTGGAGTGTGTGTAGCGTGCAACTGGAGTGTGTGTAGCGTGCCACTGGAGTGTGTGTAGCGTGCCACTGGAGTGTGTGTAGCGTGCCACTGGAGTGTGTGTAGCGTGTCACTGGAGTGTGTGTAGCGTGTCACTGGAGTGTGTGTAGCGTGCCACTGGAGTGTGTAAATGAATTCAATATTACACCGTTTACATCTCAAACACCTTTTACATCTCAAACACCTTTTACATATCAAACACCTTTTACATCTCCTACACCGTTTACATCTCCTACACCTTTTACACCTTTTACATCTCCTACACCTTTTACATCTCCTACACCTTTTACATCTCCTACACCTTTTACATCTCCTACACCTTTTAAATCTCAAACACCTTTTACATCTCAAACACCTTTTACATCTCAAACACCTTTTACATCTCAAAACCTTTTACATCTCAAACACCTTTTACATCTCCTACATGATGAGAGGGAGGGCAGGGGGAGGAGACATGAGGAGAGGGGAGGGCAGGGGGAGGAGACATGATGAGAGGGAGGGCAGGGGAGGAGACATGATGAGAGGGGAGGGCAGGGGAGGAGACATGATGAAAGGGGAGGGCAGGGGAGGAGACATGAGGAGAGGGGAGGGCAGGGGAGGAGACATGAGGAGAGGGGAGGGCAGGGGGAGGAGACAAGAGGAGAGGGGAGGGCAGGGGAGGAGACATGATGAGAGGTGAGGGCAGGGGAGGAGACAAGAGGAGAGGGGAGGGGAGGGGAGGAGACAAGAGGGCAGGGGAGGAGACAAGAGGAGAAGAATAGACAGAATAGAAGACAGGTTGATTTTAAGTAGGCCGACTGCAGCTCTATCTGCTGCTGTCTATCAGAAAGAAGAGGAGGGGAGGGGAGGAGGAGAGGGTAGAGGGGAGAAGAGGAGGGGAGGGTAGAGGGGTAGGGGAGAAGAGGAGGGGGGGGTAGAGGGGAGAAGAGGAGGAGGGGAGGAGGGGAGGGGAGAGAAGAGGAGGGGAGGGTAGAGGGAGAAGAGGAGGGGAGGGGAGGGTAGAGGGGAGAAGAGGAGAGGAGGGGGAGGAGGAGAGGAGGGTAGAGGGGAGAAGAGGAGAGGAGAGGGGTAGAGGGTAGAAGAGGAGAGGAGAGGAGGGGAGGAGGAGAGGAGGGGAGGGTAGAGGGGAGAAGAGGAGGAGGGGGGAGGGAGGGGAGGGTAAAGGGTAGAGGGGAGAAGAGGAGGGGAGAAGAGGAGGGGAGGATAGAGGGGAGAGTAGGGAGGGGAGGGTAGAGGGGAGAGGGGAGAAGAGGAGGGGAGGAGAGGAGGGGAGGGTAAAGGGTAGAGGGGAGAAGAGGAGAGGAGGGGAGGGAGGAGGGGAGGGTAGAGGGGAGAAGAGGAGAGGAGGGGGAGAAGAGGAGGGGAGGGTAGAGGGAGGAGAGGAGAGGAGGGGAGGGTAGAGGGGAGAAGAGGAGGGGAGGGTAGAGGGGAGAAGAGGAGAGGAGGGGGAGAAGAGGAGGGGGAGGGTAGAGGGTAGAAGAGGGAGAGGAGGGGGAAGAGGAGGGGGAGGGTAGAGGGGAGAAGAGGAGAGGAGGGAGGAGGAGAAGAGGGGGGGCGAGACATCCTCTCTAGATAGATGAATCACTGTACGTACAGTCCTCTGACTCACTGTTATGTAACCTCATACATTCAAACCAGATGCAGAGGAGGGAGAGAGGAAGGAAGCTGCATTTAAATAGAGTTTTACGCCTGTCTCCCAAATGACTCCTTATTCCCTATATAGTGTGTTACTTTAGCCCAGGGCCCTATGGAGGGATTAGAGTGCCCTTTGGGACTCATCACCTCGTGATCACGTGAAAGTTACCATGGACACTACGTTACGATTAGTGAGGAGAGACCATGTATACTACGTTACCATGGATACTACATTACGATTAGTGAGGTGAGACCATGTATACTACGTTACCATGGATACTACATTACGATTAGTGAGGTGAGACCATGTATACTACGTTACCATGGATACTACATTACGATTAGTGAGGAGAGACCATGTATACTACGTTACCATGGATACTACATTACGATTAGTGAGGTGAGACCATGGATACTACGTTATGGTTAGTGAGGTGAGACCATGGACACTAGGTTACCATGGATACTACATTATGATTAGTGAAGTGAGACCATGTATACTACGTTACCATGGATACTACATTACGATTAGTGAGGTGAGACCATGTATACTACGTTACCATGGATACTACATTACGATTAGTGAGGTGAGACTATGGACACTAGGTTAACATGGATACTACGTTATGGTTAGTGAGGTGAGACCATGGATACTACGTTACCATGGATACTATGTTACGATTAGTGAGGTGAGACCATGGACACTAGGTTAACATGGATACTATGTTATGATTAGTGAGGTGAGACCATGGACACTAGGTTAACATGGATACTATGTTATGATTAGTGAGTGGACACCAGGGATACTATGTTATGATTAGTGAGGTGATACTACATTACCATGGATACTACATTACGATTAGTGAGGAGAGACCATGTACACTACGTTATGGTTAGTGAGGTGAGACATTTACATTTGCATTTAAGACCATGGACACTACGTTACCATGGATACTACATTACAATTAGTGAGGTGAGACCATGTATACTACGTTACCATGGATACTAAGTTACGATTAGTGAGGTGACACCATGTATACTATGTTACCATGGATACTACATTACGATTAGTGAGGTGAGACCATGTATACTACGTTACCATGGATACTAAGTTACGATTAGTGAGGAGAGACCATGTATACTACGTTACCATGCATGCTACATTACGATTAGTGAGGTGAGACCATGTATACTACGTTACCATGGATACTACATTACGATTAGTGAGGTGAGACCATGTACACTACGTTATGGTTAGTGAGGTGAGACCATGGACACTATGTTGTGGTTAATGAGGTGAGACCATGGACACTAGGTTACCATGGATACTATGTTGTGGTTAGTGAGGTGAGACCATGGACACTAGGTTACCATGGATACTACGTTATGATTAGTGAGGTGAGACCATGTATACTACGTTACCATGCATACTACATTACGATTAGTGAGGTGAGACCATGTATACTACGTTATAATGCATACTACATTACGATTAGTGAGGTGAGACCATGTATACTACGTTACCATGGATACTACATTACGATTAGTGAGGTGAGACCATGTACACTACGTTATGGTTAGTGAGGTGAGACCATGGACACTATGTTGTGGTTAATGAGGTGAGACCATGGACACTACGTTACCATGGATACTACGTTACGATTAGTGAGGTGAGACCATGTATACTACGTTACCATGGATACTACGTTACGATTAGTGAGGTGAGACCATGTACACTACGTTGTGGTTAGTGAGGTGAGACCATGGACACTACGTTACTATGGATACTACGTTATGGTTAGTGAGGTGAGACCATGGACACTACGTTACTATGGATACTACGTTATGGTTAGTGAGGTGAGACCATGTATACTACGTTACCATGGATACTACGTTACGATTAGTGAGGTGAGACCATGTACACTACGTTGTGGTTAGTGAGGTGAGACCATGGACACTACGTTACCATGGATACTACGTTACGATTAGTGAGGTGAGACCATGTATACTACGTTACCATGGATACTACGTTACGATTAGTGAGGTGAGACCATGTATACTACGTTACGATTAGTGAGGTGAGACCATGGACACTACGTTACCATGGATACTACGTTACGATTAGTGAGGTGAGACCATGTATACTACGTTACCATGGATACTACGTTACGATTAGTGAGGTGAGACCATGTACACTACGTTGTGGTTAGTGAGGTGAGACCATGGACACTACGTTACTATGGATACTACGTTATGGTTAGTGAGGTGAGACCATGTATACTACGTTACCATGGATACTACGTTACAATTAGTGAGGTGAGACCATGTATACTACGTTACCATGGATACTACGTTATGGTTAGTGAGGTGAGACCATGGACACTAGGTTAACATGGATACTACATTACGATTAGTGAGGTGAGACCATGGACACTACGTTACCATGGATACTACGTTATGGTTAGTGAGGTGAGAACATGGACACTAGGTTACCATGGATACTACGTTACAATTAGTGAGGTGAGACCATGGACACTACGTTACCATGGATACTACGTTATGGTTAGTGAGGTGAGAACATGGACACTACGTTACCATGGATACTACGTTACAATTAGTGAGGTGAGACCATGTATACTATGTTACCATGGATACTACGTTATGGTTAGTGAGGTGAGACCATGGACACTAGGTTAACATGGACACTAGGTTACGATTAGTGAGGTGAGACCATGGACACTACGTTACCATGGATACTAAGTTACGATTAGTGAGGTGAGACCATGGACACTAGGTTAACATGGATACTACATTACGATTAGTGAGGTGAGACCATGTACACTACGTTACCATGGATACTACGTTATGGTTAGTGAGGTGAGACCATGGACACTACATTATGGTTAGTGAGGTGATACCATGGGCACTAGGTTAACATATATACTACGTTACGATTAGTGAGGTGAGACCATGTATACTACGTTACCATGGATACTAGGTTATGGTTAGTGAGGTGAGACCATGGACACTAGGTTACCATGGATACTACATTACGATTAGTGAGGTGAGAACATGGACACTACGTTACCATGGATACTACGTTACGATTAGTGAGGTGAGACCATGTATACTACGTTACCAGAGATACTACGTTATGGTTAGTGAGGTGAGACCATGGACACTAGTGAGGTGAGACCATGTATACTACGTTACCATGGACACTACATTACGATTAGTGAGGTGAGACAATGTACACCAGGTTAACATGGATACTACGTTATGGTTAGTGAGGTGAGACCATGGATACTACGTTACCCTGGATACTACGTTATGGTTAGTGAGGTGAGACCATGGATACTACGTTACGATTAGTGAGGTGAGACCATGTACAGTACGTTACCATGGATACTACATTACGATTAGTGAGGTGAGACCATGTATACTACGTTACCATGGATACTACATTACGATTAGTGAGGTGAGACCATGGACACTACGTTACCATGGATACTACATTACGATTAGTGAGGAGAGACCATGTATACTACGTTACCATGGATACTACATTATGATTAGTGAGGTGAGACCATGTACACTACGTTGTGGTTAGTGAGGTGAGACCATGGACACTACGTTACTATGGATACTATGTTATGGTTAGTGAGGTGAGACCATGGACACTACGTTACCATGGATACTACGTTATGGTTAGTGAGGTGAGACCATGGACACTAGGTTAACATGGATACTACATTACGATTAGTGAGGTGAGACCATGGACACTACGTTACCATGGATACTACGTTATGGTTAGTGAGGTGAGAACATGGACACTACGTTACCATGGATACTACGTTACGATTAGTGAGGTGAGACCATGTATACTACGTTACCATGGATACTACGTTATGGTTAGTGAGGTGAGACCATGGACACTACGTTACCATGGATACTACGTTACGATTAGTGAGGTGAGACCATGTATACTACGTTACCAGGGAAACTACGTTATGGTTAGTGAGGTGAGACCATGGACACTAGGTTAACATGGACACTAGGTTACGATTAGTGAGGTGAGACCATGGACACTACGTTACCATGGATACTAAGTTACGATTAGTGAGGTGAGACCATGGACACTAGGTTAACATGGATACTACATTACGATTAGTGAGGTGAGACCATGGACACTAGGTTAACATGGACACTAGGTTACGATTAGTGAGGTGAGACCATGGACACTACGTTACCATGGATACTAAGTTATGATTAGTGAGGTGAGACCATGGACACTAGGTTAACATGGATACTACATTACGATTAGTGAGGTGAGACCATGTACACTACGTTACCATGGATACTACGTTATGGTTAGTGAGGTGAGACCATGGACACTACATTATGGTTAGTGAGGTGATACCATGGGCACTACGTTAACATATATACTACGTTACGATTAGTGAGGTGAGACCATGTATACTACGTTACCATGGATACTAGGTTATGGTTAGTGAGGTGAGACCATGGACACTAGGTTACCATGGATACTACATTACTATTAGTGAGGTGAGACCATGGACACTACGTTACCATGGATACTACGTTACGATTAGTGAGGTGAGACCATGTATACTACGTTACCAGGGATACTACGTTATGGTTAGTGAGGTGAGACCATGGACACTAGTGAGGTGAGACCATGTATACTACGTTACCATGGACACTACATTACGATTAGTGAGGAGAGACCATGTACACCAGGTTAACATGGATACTACGTTATGGTTAGTGAGGTGAGACCATGGACACTACGTTACCATGGATACTACGTTACGATTAGTGAGGTGAGACCATGTATACTACGTTACCAGGGATACTACGTTATGGTTAGTGAGGTGAGACCATGGACACTAGTGAGGTGAGACCATGTATACTACGTTACCATGGACACTACATTACGATTAGTGAGGAGAGACCATGTACACCAGGTTAACATGGATACTACGTTATGGTTAGTGAGGTGAGACCATGGACACTACGTTACGGTTAGTGAGGTGAGACCATGTACACTAGGTTACCATGGATACTACATTACGATTAGTGAGGTGAGGCCATGTATACTACGTTACCATGGATACTACATTACGATTAGTGAGGTGAGACCATGTATACTATTACCATGGATACTACATTACGATTAGTGAGGAGAGACCATGTATACTACGTTACCATGGATACTACATTACGATTAGTGAGGTGAGACCATGGATACTACGTTATGGTTAGTGAGGTGAGACCATGGACACTAGGTTACCATGGATACTACATTATGATTAGTGAAGTGAGACCATGTATACTACGTTACCATGGATACTACATTACGATTAGTGAGGTGAGACCATGTATACTACGTTACCATGGATACTACATTACGATTAGTGAGGTGAGACTATGGACACTAGGTTAACATGGATACTACATTATGGTTAGTGAGGTGAGACCATGGACACTACGTTACCATGGATACTATGTTACGATTAGTGAGGTGAGACCATGGACACTAGGTTAACATGGATACTATGTTATGATTAGTGAGGTGAGACCATGGACACTAGGTTAACATGGATACTATGTTATGATTAGTGAGTGGACACCAGGGATACTATGTTATGATTAGTGAGGTGATACTACGTTACCATGGATACTACATTACGATTAGTGAGGAGAGACCATGTACACTACGTTATGGTTAGTGAGGTGAGACATTTACATTTACATTTAAGACCATGGACACTACGTTACCATGGATACTACATTACAATTAGTGAGGTGAGACCATGTATACTACGTTACCATGGATACTAAGTTACGATTAGTGAGGTGACACCATGTATACTACGTTACCATGGATACTACATTACGATTAGTGAGGTGAGACCATGTATACTACGTTACCATGGATACTAAGTTACGATTAGTGAGGAGAGACCATGTATACTACGTTACCATGCATACTACATTACGATTAGTGAGGTGAGACCATGTATACTACGTTACCATGGATACTACATTACGATTAGTGAGGTGAGACCATGTACACTACGTTTTGGTTAGTGAGGTGAGACCATGGACACTATGTTGTGGTTAATGAGGTGAGACCATGGACACTACGTCACCATGGATACTACGTTACGATTAGTGAGGTGAGACCATGGACACTAGGTTACCATGGATACTACGTTATGATTAGTGAGGTGAGACCATGTATACTACGTTACCATGCATACTACATTACGATTAGTGAGGTGAGACCATGTATACTACGTTATAATGCATACTACATTACGATTAGTGAGGTGAGACCATGTATACTACGTTACCATGGATACTACATTACGATTAGTGAGGTGAGACCATGTACACTACGTTTTGGTTAGTGAGGTGAGACCATGGACACTATGTTGTGGTTAATGAGGTGAGACCATGGACACTATGTTACCATGGATACTACATTACGATTAGTGAGGTGAGACCATGTATACTACGTTACCATGGATACTACGTTACGATTAGTGAGGTGAGACCATGTACACTACGTTGTGGTTAGTGAGGTGAGACCATGGACACTACGTTACTATGGATACTACGTTATGGTTAGTGAGGTGAGACCATGGACACTACGTTACCATGGATACTACGTTACGATTAGTGAGGTGAGACCATGTATACTACGTTACGATTAGTGAGGTGAGACCATGTATACTACGTTACCATGGATACTACGTTATGGTTAGTGAGGTGAGACCATGGACACTAGGTTAACATGGATACTACATTACGATTAGTGAGGTGAGACCATGGACACTACGTTACCATGGATACTACGTTATGGTTAGTGAGGTGAGAACATGGACACTACGTTACCATGGATACTACGTTACGATTAGTGAGGTGAGACCATGTATACTACGTTACCATGGATACTACGTTATGGTTAGTGAGGTGAGACCATGGACACTACGTTACCATGGATACTACGTTACGATTAGTGAGGTGAGACCATGTATACTACGTTACCAGGGATACTAAGTTACGATTAGTGAGGTGAGACCATGGACACTAGGTTAACATGGATACTACATTACGATTAGTGAGGTGAGACCATGTACACTACGTTACCATGGACACTACATTATGGTTAGTGAGGTGATACCATGGGCACTAGGTTAACATATATACTACGTTACGATTAGTGAGGTGAGACCATGTATACTACGTTACCATGGATACTAGGTTATGGTTAGTGAGGTGAGACCATGGACACTAGGTTACCATGGATACTACATTACGATTAGTGAGGTGAGACCATGGACACTACGTTACCATGGATACTACGTTACGGTTAGTGAGGTGAGACCATGTATACTACGTTACCAGGGATACTACGTTATGGTTATTGAGGTGAGACCATGGACACTAGTGAGGTGAGACCATGTATACTACGTTACCATGGACACTACATTACGATTAGTGAGGAGAGACCATGTACACCAGGTTAACATGGATACTACGTTATGGTTAGTGAGGTGAGACCATGGACACTACGTTACCATGGATACTACGTTATGGTTAGTGAGGTGAGACCATGGATACTACGTTACGATTAGTGAGGTGAGACCATGTACACTACGTTATTTGTTAGTGAGGTGAGACCATGGACACTACGTTACCATGGATACTACGTTATGGTTAGTGAGGAGAGACCATGTACACTACGTTAACATGGATACTACGTTATGGTTAGTGAGGTGAGACCATGGACACTACGTTAACATGGATACTACGTTACGGTTAGTGAGGTGAGACCATGGACACTACGTTACCATGGATACTACATTACGATTAGTGAGGTGAGACCATGGATACTACGTTATGGTTAGTGAGGTGAGACCATGGACACTACGTTACCATGGATACTACGTTATGGTTAGTGAGGTGAGACCATGGACACTAGGTTACCATGGATACTACATTACGATTAGTGAGGTGAGACCATGTATACTACGTTATGGTTAGTGAGGTGAGACCATGGACACTACGTTAACATGGATACTACATTACGATTAGTGAGGTGAGACCATGTATACTACGTTATGGTTAGTGAGGTGAGACCATGTATACTATGTTACCATGGATACTAAGTTATGGTTAGTGAGGTGAGACCATGTATACTACGTTACCATGGACACTACATTACGATTAGTGAGGAGAGACCATGTACACCAGGTTAACATGGATACTACGTTATGGTTAGTGAGGTGAGACCATGGACACTACGTTACCATGGATACTACGTTATGGTTAGTGAGGTGAGACCATCGATACTACGTTACGATTAGTGAGGTGAGACCATGTACACTACGTTATTTGTTAGTGAGGTGAGACCATGGACACTAGGTTACCATGGATACTACATTATGGTTAGTGAGGAGAGACCATGTACACTACGTTAACATGGATACTACGTTATGGTTAGTGAGGTGAGACCATGGACACTACGTTACCATGGATACTACATTACGATTAGTGAGGTGAGACCATGGATACTACGTTATGGTTAGTGAGGTGAGACCATGGACACTACGTTAACATGGATACTACGTTATGGTTAGTGAGGTGAGACCATGGACACTACGTTAACATGGATACTACGTTATGGTTAGTGAGGTGAGACCATGGACACTAGGTTACCATGGATACTACATTACGATTAGTGAGGTGAGACCATGTATACTACGTTATGGTTAGTGAGGTGAGACCATGGACACTACGTTACCATGGATACACGTTATGGTTAGTGAGGAGAGACCATGTACACTAGGTTAACATGGATACTACGTTATGGTTAGTGAGGTGAGACCATGGACACTACGTTACCATGGATACTACGTTACAATTAGTGAGGTGAGACCATGTATACTACGTTACCATGGATACTACGTTACGATTAGTGAGGAGAGACCATGGACACCAGGTTAACATGGATACTACATTACGATTAGTGAGGTGATACCATGGACATTACATTACGATTAGTGAGGTGACACCATGTATACTACGTTACCATGGATACTACATTACGATTAGTGAGGTGAGACCATGGATACTATGTTACCATGGATACTACATTACGATTAGTGAGGTGAGACCATGTATACTATGTTACCATGCATACTACATTACGATTAGTGAGGTGAGACCATGTATACTACGTTACCATGGATACTACATTACGATTAGTGAGGTGAGACCATGTATACTACGTTACCATGCATACTACATTACGATTAGTGAGGTGAGACCATGTATACTACGTTACCATGGACACTACATTATGGTTATTGAGGTGAAACCATGGACACTACATTATGGTTAGTGAGGTGAGACCATGGACACTAGGTTACCATGGATACTACATTACTATTAGTGAGGAGAGACCATGTACACTATGTTACCATGGATACTACATTACGATTAGTGAGGTGAGACCATGTACACTATGTTATGATTAGTGAGGTGATACCATGGACACTACATTACGATTAGTGAGGAGAGACCATGTATACTACGTTACCATGGATACTACATTACAATTAGTGAGGTGAGACCAAGGACACTACGTTACCATGGATACTACATTACGATTAGTGAGGTGAGACCATGGACACTACGTTACCATGCATACTACATTATGATTATTGAGGTGAGACCATGTACACTAGGTTAACATGGATACTACATTACGATTAGTGAGGTGAGACCATGTACACTAGGTTAACATGGATACTACATTACGATTAGTGAGGTGAGACCATGTACACTAGGTTAACATGGATACTACATTACGATTAGTGAGGAGAGACCATGGACACTACGTTACCATGGATACTACATTACGATTAGTGAGGTGAGACCATGGACACTACGTTACCATGGATACTATGTTATGGTTAGTGAGGTGAGACCATGGACACTACATTAAGATTAGTGAGGTGAGACCATGTATACTACGTTACCATGGATACTACATTACGATTAGTGAGGTGAGACCATGGATACTACTGTTACCATGGATACTACATTACGATTAGTGAGGTGAGACCATGTATACTACATGGTTAGTGAGGTAGACCATGGACACTATGTTACCATGGATACTACATTACGATTAGTGAGGTGAGACCATGTATACTACGTTATGGTTAGTGAGGTGAGACCATGTATACTACGTTACCATGGATACTACATTACGATTAGTGAGGTGAGACCATGTATACTACATTACGATTAGTGATGTGAGACCATGGACACTAGGTTACCATGTACACTACTTATGGTTAGTGAGGTGATACTACGTTAGCATGGATACTACGTTACCATGGATACTAAGTTATGGTTAGTGAGGTGAGACCATGTATACTATGTTATGGTTAGTGAGGTGAGACCATTACACTACGTTATGGTTAGTGAGGTGATACTACGTTAGCATGGATACTACGTTACCATGGATACTATGTTATGGTTAGTGAGGTGAGACCATGTACACTATGTTATGATTAGTGAGGTGAGATCATGTATACTATGTTATGGTTAGTGAGTTGAGACCATGGACACTATTACCATGGATACTACGTTATGGTTAGTGAGGTGATACTACGTTACCATGGATACTACATTACGATTAGTGAGGAGAGACCATGTATACTACGTTATGGTTAGTGAGGTGAAACCATGGACACTAGGTTACCATGGATACTACGTTACGATTAGTGAGTTGAGACCATGTATACTACATTACCATGGATACTACATTACGATTAGTGAGGTGAGTCCATGTATACTCGTTACCATGGATACTACGTTACGATTAGTGAGGAGACCATGTATACTACGTTATGGTTAGTGAGGTGATACTACGTTACCATGCATACTACATTACGATTAGTGAGGTGAGACCATGTATACTATGTTACCATGGATACTACATTACATTAGTGAGGAGAGACCATGTATGCTACGTTACCATGGATACTACGTTACGGCATTAGTGAGGTGACACCATGGATACTACGTTATGGTTAGTGAGGTGAGACCATGGACACTAGGTTACCATGGATACTACGTTATGAGAAGTGAGGTGAGACCATGGATACACGTTATGGTTAGTGAGGTGATACTATTACCATGGATACTACATTATGATTAGTGAGGTGAGACCATGTATACTACATTACCATGGATACTACGTTATGATGAGTGAGGTGAGACCATGTATACTACGTTACCATGGATACTAAACGATTAGTGAGGTGACACCATGGATACTATGTTATGATTAGTGAGGTGACATGGACACTACGTTACCATGGATACTACATTACCATTAGTGAGTGAACACCGTGGACACTAGGTTACCATGGACACTACGTTACGATTAGTGAGATGACACCATGGACACTAGGTAACGATTAGTGAGGTGAGACCATGGATACTACGTTACCATGGATACTAAACACGATTAGTGCAACTGGACCATGGATACTGACGTTACCATGGAAACTACGTTCCGATTTGTCTGCTAACTGGAGTCAAATGGGGGCTGCCGTCTTATCCCCTCTTGACCAACCACGCCATATGTTTTACGGTTTGTACATAATGTTGCTGCTACCGTCTCTTATGAGTGAAAAGAGCTTCTGGCTCACCTCCACCTGGACGAAGAGTTCTTCTTCAATGAGTCAGATGGGAGGAGATACTACAGACACCAGGCCCAGATCCCTGTGATTCGCTGGAGAAGGAAACTGAGATTTTGAGACAAAAGATCAGGGTGCCTTGTGAGGATCAGGCAACAGGTGGCTAATCTGCCCTCTGTCCTGCTAGCTAACGTTCAATCGCTGGAAAATAAATGGGACCAACTGAAAGCATGTATATCCTACCAGAGGACATTAAAAAGGTCATATCTTATGTTTCACCGAGTCGTGGCTGATACAACATTAAGAACATACAGCTGGCAGGTTATACACTCTATCGGCAAGACAGAATGGCTAGCCTCTGGTAAGACATATACGGGGGCCTGTGCATACAGTATATGTAAACAACAGCTGGTGCACGATATCTAAGGAGGGTCTTGCTCGCCTGAGTAGAGTATCTCATGATAAGCTGTAGAGACACTGTCTACCTGGAGAGTTTTCATTTGAGGCTATTTTTTGCAGCTGTCTAAATACCAGACAGGCCGATATGGCACTACAGAGGCACATTCAAAGAGCTGTATTCCGCCATAAGGAAACAGGAAAATGCTCATCCAGAGGCGGCTAGTGGCCGGGGACTCCACAGGGGTGCGTGCTCAGTCCCCTCCTGTACTCCTGTTCACCCACAACTTCATGGCCAGGCACCTCCAAAACAATCATTAAGTTTGCATACGACACAACAGTGGTAGGCCTGATCACCGACAACAACGAGACAGCCTATAGGGAGGAGGTCATATACCTGACCGTGTGGTGCCAGAATAACAACCTCTCCCTCAACGTAACCAAGACTAAGGAGATGATTGTGGACTACAGGAAAAGGAACACGGAACGCCCCCATTCTCATCGACGGGGCTGTAGTGGAGCAGGTTGAGAGCTTCAAGTTCTCGGTGTCCACATCAACAACAAACTAGAATGGTCAACCACACCAAGACAGTCGAGAGAGGGCACTGTCAAAGCCTATTCCCCTCAGGAAACTAAAAACATTTGTCATGGGTCCTGAGATCCTCAAAACAAGGTTCTACATCTGCAACATTGAGAGCATCCTGACAGGTTGCATCAAGGCCTGTGACTTTCCACAAAGCACTACAGAGGTAGTGCGTCAAACTGACTCGTCACTGGGGCCAAGCTTCCTGCTATCCAGGATCTCTACACTAGGCGGTGTCAGAGGAAGGCCCTAAAACTGTCAAACTGACCCCAGCCACCCCAGTCATGGACTGTTCTCTCTACTACCGCATGGTAAGCGGTGACCAAACTGCCAAGTCTAGGACAAAAAGGCTTCTCAACAGTTTTCCCCCAAGCCATAAGACTCCTGAACAGATAATCAAGTGGCTACCATGGACTATTTGCATTGTGTGCCCCCCAACCCCTCTTTTACACTGCTGCTTAATCAGAGTTTATCATATATGCATTGTCACTTTAGCTATACATCCATGTACAGTGGGGCAAAAAGTGTTTAGTCAGCCACCAATTGACAAGTTCTCCCACTTAAAAAGATGATGACAGGCCTGTAATTTTCATCATAGGTACACTTCAACTATGACAAACAAAATGAGAAGAAAAAAATCCAGAAAATCACATTGTAGGATTTTTAATGAATTTATTTTTTATCAAATTATGGTGGAAAAATGTTGAAAATATATGAAAAGTATTTAAGTATTTGGTCACCTACAAACAAGTGGATTTTGTCTCAGAGACCTGTAACTTCTTCTTTAAGAGGCTCCTCTGTCCTCCACTCGTTACCTGTATTAATGGCACCTGTTTGAACTTGTTATCAGTATAAAAGACACCTGTCCACCTGTGTATTCAGCGCAAGTGACAAATACATTTGATTTGACTCCACATTGCCCTTTACCACCTGGACAAAGGAACACCTACATGAGAATGCTATTCATTGACTGCAGCTCAGTGTTCAGGTGGTGCCCTCAAAGCTCATCACTAAGCTAAGGACCCTGGGACTAAACACCTCCCCTGACTGCAACTGGATCCTAGACTTCCTGACAGGCTGTCCCCAGGTGGTAAGGGTAGGTAACAACACATCCATGACGCTGATCATCAACACAGCAGTCCCCTCCTGTACTCCCTGTTCACTCATGACTGCACGGCCAGGCACTACAGATAAGTAAAGACATAAAAACAACAGTAAAAAGACAGTGAACAATAACAGTAGGAGGCTATATACAGTAGAAGTTATATACAGTAGAGGGGCAATATACAGTAGAGAGTTATATACAGTAGAGAGGCTATATACAGTAGAGAGGCTATTTACAGTAGAGAGGCTAAATACAGTAGAGAGGTTATATACAGTAGACAGGCTATATACAGTAGAGGTTATATACAGTAGAGAGGCTATAGGTTGTTTTATCGAGACCTCCATGACAGGTGGTTGTTTTATCAGAGACCTCCATGACAGGTGGTTGTTTTATCAGAGACCTCCATGACAAGTGGTTGTTTTATCAGAGAGAGACCTCCATGACAGGTGGTTGTTTTATCAGAGACCTCCATGACAGGTGGTTGTTTTATCAGAGAGACCTCCATGACAGGTGGTTGTTTTATCAGAGAGACCTCCATGACAAGTGGTTGTTTTATCAGAGAGACCTCCATGACAGGTGGTTGTTTTATCAGAGACTTCCATGACAGGTGGTTGTTTTATCAGAGAGACCTCCATGACAGGTGGTTGTTTTATCAGATAGAGACCTCCATGACAGGTGGTTGTTTTATCAGAGAGACCTCCATGACAGGTGGTTGTTTTATCAGAGACCTCCATGACAGGTGGTTGTTTTATCAGAGACCTCCATGACAGGTGGTTGTTTTATCAGAGACCTCCATGACAGGTGGTTGTTTTATCAGAGAGACCTCCATGACAGGTGGTTGTTTTATCAGAGACCTCCATGACAGGTGGTTGTTTTATCAGACAAGGTGTGACTGTCAAACTGAGAGACCTCCATGACAGGTGGTTGTTTTATCAGATACCTCCATGACAGGTGGTTGTTTTATCAGAGAGACCTCCATGACAGGTGGTTGTTTTATCAGAGACCTCCATGACATGGTTGTTTTATCAGAGAGACCTCCATGACAGGTGGTTGTTTTATCAGATAGAGACCTCCATGACAGGTGGTTGTTTTATCAGAGACTTCCATGACAGGTGGTTGTTTTATCAGAGACTTCCATGACAGGTGGTTGTTTTATCAGAGACCTCCATGACAGGTGGTTGTTTTATCAGAGACCTCCATGACAGGTGGTTGTTTTATCAGAGACCTCCATGACAGGTGGTTGTTTTATCAGATAGAGACCTCCATGACAGGTGGTTGTTTTATCAGAGAGACCTCCATGACAGGTGGTTGTTTTATCAGATACCTCCATGACAGGTGGTTGTTTTATCAGATAGAGACCTCCATGACAGGTGGTTGTTTTATCAGATAGAGACCTCCATGACAGGTGGTTGTTTTATCAGATAGAGACCTCCATGACAGGTGGTGTTTTATCAGATAGAGACCTCCATGACAGGTGGTTGTTTTATCAGAGAGACCTCCATGACAGGTGGTGACTTTAAATCAGAGAGAGACCTCCATGACAGGTGGTTGTTTTATCAGAGAGACCTCCATGACAGGTGGTTGTTTTATCAGAGAGAGACCTCCATGACAGGTGGTTGTTTTATCAGAGAGACCTCCATGACAGGTGGTTGTTTTAGCAGAGACCTCCATGACAGGTGGTTGTTTTATCAGAGAGACCTCCATGACAGGTGGTTGTTTTATCAGGAGACCTCCATGACAGGTGGTTGTTTTATCAGAGACCTCCATGACAGGTGGTTGTTTTATCAGAGACCTCCATGACAGGTGGTTGTTTTATCAGATAGAGACCTCCATGACAGGTGGTAGTTTTATCAGAGACCTCCATGACAGGTGGTTGTTTTATCAGAGACCTCCATGACAGGTGGTTGTTTTATCAGAGACCTCCATGACAGGTGGTTGTTTTATCAGAGACCTCCATGACAGGTGGTTGTTTTATCAGAGACCTCCATGACAGACCTCCATGACAGGTGGTTGTTTTATCAGAGACCTCCATGACAGGTGGTTGTTTTATCAGATAGAGACCTCCATGACAGGTGGTTGTTTTATCAGAGACCTCCATGACAGGTGGTTGTTTTATCAGAGACCTCCATGACAGGTGGTTGTTTTATCAGAGACCTCCATGACAGGTGGTTGTTTTATCAGAGACCTCCATGACAGGTGGTTGTTTTATCAGAGAGACCTCCATGACAGGTGGTTGTTTTATCAGAGAGACCTCCATGACAGGTGGTTGTTTTATCAGAGACCTCCATGACAGGTGGTTGTTTTATCAGAGAGACCTCCATGACAGGTGGTTGTTTTATCAGAGACCTCCATGACAGGTGGTTGTTTTATCAGAGAGACCTCCATGACAGGTGGTTGTTTTATCAGAGAGACCTATGACAGGTGGTTGTTTTATCCTCCATGACAGGTGGTTGTTTTATCAGATAGAGACCTCCATGACAGGTGGTTGTTTTATCAGATAGACAGGTGGTTGTTTTATCAGAGACCTCCATGACAGGTGGTTGTTTTATCAGATCCATGACAGATCAGAGACTCCATGACAGGTGGTTGTTTTATCAGATAGAGGTGGTTGTTTTACCTCCATGACAGGTGGTTGTTTTATCAGAGACCTCCATGTTTGTTTTATCAGAGACCTCCATGATATCAGAGACCTCCATGACAGGTGGTTGTTTTATCAGAGACCTCCATGACAGGTGGTTGTTTTATCAGAGAGACCTCCATGACAGGTGGTTGTTTTATCAGAGACCTCCATGACAGGTGGTTGTTTTATCAGAGACCTCCATGACAGGTGGTTGTTTTATCAGATAGAGACCTCCATGACAGGTGGTTGTTTTATCAGAGACCTCCATGACAGGTGGTTGTTTTATCAGAGACTCCATGACAGGTGGTTGTTTTATCAGAGACCTCCATGACAGGTGGTTGTTTTATCAGAGACCTCCATGACAGGTGGTTGTTTTATCAGAGACCTCCATGACAGGTGGTTGTTTTATCAGAGACCTCCATGACAGGTGGTTGTTTTATCAGAGACCTCCATGACAGGTGGTTGTTTTGGCAGAGAGACCTCCATGACAGGTGGTTGTTTTATCAGAGACCTCCATGACAGGTGGTTGTTTTATCAGAGACCTCCATGACAGAGACCTCCATGACAGTTGTTTTATCAGAGACCTCCATGACAGGTGGTTGTTTTATCAGAGAGACCTCCATGACAGGTGGTTGTTTTACCTCCATGACAGGTGGTTGTTTTATCAGATCCATGACAGGTGGTTGTTTTATCCTCCATGACAGGTGGTTGTTTTATCAGAGACCTCCATGACAGGTGGTTGTTTTATCAGAGACCTCCATGACAGGTGGTTGTTTTATCATGACAGGTGGTTGTTTTATCAGAGACCTCCATGACAGGTGGTTGTTTTATCAGATAGAGACCTCCATGACAGGTGGTTGTTTTAATCCATGACAGGTGGTTGTTTTAAGACCTCCATGACAGGTGGTTGTTTTATCAGAGACCTCCATGACAGGTGGTTGTTTTAGCAGAGAGAGACCTCCATGACAGGTGGTTGTTTTATCAGAGACCTCCATGACAGGTGGTTGTTTTAGAGACCTCCATGACAGGTGGTTGTTTTATCAGATCCATGACAGGTGGTTGAGATCAGAGACCTCCATGACAGGTGGTTGTTTTATCAGAGACTTCCATGACAGGTGGTTGTTTTATCAGAGAGACCTCCATGACAGGTGGTAGTTTTATCAGATAGAGACCTCCATGACAGGTGGTAGTTTTAGCAGAGACCTCCATGACAGGTGGTTGTTTTATCAGAGACCTCCATGAGACCTCCATGACAGGTGGTAGTTTTATCAGAGAGAGACCTCCATGACAGGTGGTTGTTTTATCAGAGACCTCCATGACAGGTGGTTGTTTTATCAGAGAGAGACCTCCATGACAGGTGGTTGTTTTATCAGATACCTCCATGACAGGTGGTTGTTTTATCAGATAGAGACCTCCATGACAGGTGGTTGTTTTATCAGAGAGAGACCTCCAATCCATGACAGGTGGTTGTTTTATCAGAGACCTCCATGACAGGTGGTTGTTTTATCAGAGACCTCCATGACAGGTGGTAGTTTTCAGAGAGACCTCCATGACAGGTGGTTGTTTTATCAGAGACCTCCATGACAGGTGGTTGTTTTATCAGAGACCTCCATGACAGGTGGTTGTTTTATCAGAGAGACCTCCATGACAGGTGGTTGTTTTATCAGAGACCTCCATGACAGGTGGTTGTTTTATCAGAGACCTCCATGACAGGTGGTTGTTTTAGCAGAGACCTCCATGACAGGTGGTTGTTTTATCAGAGACCTCCATGACAGGTGGTTGTTTTATCACAGGTGGTTGTTTTAGAGACCTCCATGACAGGTGGTTGTTTTATCAGATAGAGACCTCCATGACAGGTGGTTGTTTTATCAGAGACCTCCATGACAGGTGGTTGTTTTACCTCCATGACAGGTGGTTGTTTTATCAGAGACCTCCATGACAGGTGGTTGTTTTATCAGAGACCTCCATGACAGGTGGTTGTTTTATCAGAGACCTCCATGACAGGTGGTTGTTTTATCAGAGACATCCATGACAGGTGGTTGTTTTATCAGACCTCCATGACATGTGGTTGTTTTATCAGAGACCTCCATGACAGGTGGTTGTTTTATCAGAGACCTCAGACAGGTGGTTGTTTTATCAGAGACCTCCATGACAGGTGGTTGTTTTATCAGATAGAGACCTCCATGACAGGTGGTTGTTTTATCAGATAGACCTCCATGACAGGTGGTTGTTTTATCAGAGACCTCCATGACAGGTGGTTGTTTTATCAGATAGAGACCTCCATGACAGGTGGTTGTTTTATCAGAGACCTCCATGACAGGTGGTTGTTTTATCAGAGAGACCTCCATGACAGGTGGTTGTTTTATCAGAGAGACCTCCATGACAGGTGGTTGTTTTATCAGAGACCTCCATGACAGGTGGTTGTTTTATCAGAAGACCTCCATGACAGGTGGTTGTTTTATCAGAGACCTCCATGACAGGTGGTTGTTTTAGCAGAGAGACCTCCATGACAGGTGGTTGTTTTATCAGAGACCTCCATGACAGGTGGTTGTTTTATCAGAGACCTCCATGACAGGTGGTTGTTTTATCAGAGAGACCTCCATGACAGGTGGTTGTTTTATCAGAGACCTCCATGACAGGTGGTTGTTTTATCAGATAGACCTCCATGACAGGTGGTTGTTTTATCAGAGAGACCTCCATGACAGGTGGTTGTTTTATCAGAGACCTCCATGACAGGTGGTTGTTTTATCAGAGACCTCCATGACAGGTGGTTGTTTTATCAGAGACCTCCATGACAGGTGGTTGTTTTATCAGAGACCTCCATGACAGGTGGTTGTTTTATCAGAGACCTCCATGACAGGTGGTTGTTTTATCAGAGACCTCCATGACAGGTGGTTGTTTTATCAGAGACCTCCATGACAGGTGGTTGTTTTATCAGAGACCTCCATGACAGGTGGTTGTTTTATCAGAGACCTCCATGACAGGTGGTTGTTTTATCAGAGACCTCCATGACAGGTGGTTGTTTTATCAGATAGAGACCTCCATGACAGGTGGTTGTTTTATCAGATAGAGACCTCCATGACAGGTGGTTGTTTTATCAGAGAGACCTCCATGACAGGTGGTTGTTTTATCAGAGACCTCCATGACAGGTGGTTGTTTTATCAGAGAGACCTCCATGACAGGTGGTTGTTTTAGAGAGACCTCCATGACAGGTGGTTGTTTTATCAGAGACCTCCATGACAGGTGATTGTTTTATCAGATGAGACCTCCATGACAGGTGGTTGTTTTATCATCCATGACAGAGAGACCTCCATGACAGGTGGTTGTTTTAGCAGAGAGAGACCTCCATGACAGGTGGTTGTTTTATCAGAGACCTCCATGACAGGTGGTAGTTTTATCAGAGACCTCCATGACAGGTGGTTGTTTGAGCAGAGAGACCTCCATGACCGGTGCCTCTGTCCAACCCCCCCCACACACACACCACTCTCTCTCTGTCCAATCCTGTCCTACCCCCCCCCACCCTCTCTCTCTCTGTCCAACCCTGTCCTATCCCCCCCACACCTCTCTCTCTCTGTCCAACCCTGTCCTACCCCCCCCCCCCCACACCTCTCTCTCTCTCTGTCCAACCCTGCCCCCCCCTCCCCACCACTCTCCACCCTGTCATGAATAGACCTCAGGGATGCGATGTGGTTTCCACTGTTTTTAAAGCAATTCCCTTGGCCAAAGTTTTCCGAACCCTTGACTTGAAAATGTTTTCCAACCTTAATATGAAATGTTGTTGGTTTACAATTAAAAACAGAAAAATGACATTTACATAAGTTTTCAGACCCTTTACTCAGTACTTTGTTGAAGCACCTTTGGCAGCGATTACAGCCTTGTGTCTTCTTGGGTATGATGCTACAAGCTTGGGACACCTGTATTTGGGGAGTTTCTCCCATTCTTCTCTGCAGATCCTCTCAAGCTCTGTCAGGTAGGATGGGGAGCGTCGCTGCACAGCTATTTTCAGATCTCTCCAGAGTCCCGGCTCTGGATGGGCCACTCAGGGACATCAGAGACTTGTCCCGAAGCCACTCCTGTGTTGTCTTGGCTGTGTGTTCAGGGTCATTGTCCTGTTAGAAGGTTAACTTTCGTCCTAGTCTGAGGTCTTGAGCGTTCTGGATCATGTTTTCAACTCTACGGACAATTCCTTCGACCTCATGACTTGATTTTTGCTCTTACATGAACCTTATATAGACAGGTTTGTGCCTTTTCAAATCATGTCCAATCAATTGAATTGACCAAAGGTGGACTCCAATCAAGTTGTAGAAACATCTCAAGGATGATCAATGGAAAACAGGATCCATCTGAGATCTGAGTCATAGCAAAGGGTCTGAATACTTATGTAAATAAGTTTTTTTTTTTTTGTACATTTGCAAATCAATTTAAAATAGTGTTTTCACTCTGTTATTATGGTGTATTGTGAGTAGATTGATGAGGAAAACGTTTTATTGAATCCGTTTTAGAATAAGGCTGTACTGTAACAACATGTGGAAAAGGGGACGGGGTCTGAATACTCTCAGGTTTGTGTTCATGGATGTTAATCTCCGGTGGTCCCAGGTGTCAGATATGACCCTGCCCTGCCTTGCCAGTAGGAGGGACTTGATGCGTGGTACCAACTTCTGCTCTGTTCGTTTTCCCTTCAAGTGCCAGGGCCCTAGTCCTTCTTGCTACGACGAGTCCGACCACCGAGAACTTGGAGTCCGGTAACGTTACAAGCGTACAGACACGACCGTGGAACCTAGAATACACTACACGGCGGTTAAAATATGAAAAGAGAACTCTGCATTTTACGCTTTCAGATCTTTATTGTATAATATTTTTTTTTATTTTCCTCATCGGGGTTCTTGGAAAACGGAAGACCATAAGTACACTACAGAAGCGAGGATATAGCAGCGATACCTTCCTTCACACGCATGGCCAGGCACTCCGCGCGGCGTCCGCGCACTGTCACATAGCCTCCATATACACCCTCACAGACACACAACTAGAACCAAAACAGTCATATCTACAATTCTACTCCAGCCCACAAACGAAGACTTATTTTTGGATAAACACCCTTTTCTGGACCGAGTCATGGATGTGTGGTCGTACTGGAGCAGGATATGCTGTCGGAGGGTGTTGTTTCTGTTCTGTGTGTTCCAGGAATATCTCAGCTCGATGCTGGACTGCCCGCCAACCTGCAGCTGCTCGCTCACCGAGATATATTGTAATAAATCCGACACCGGGAAACTCTTCCCTGTGGTGGCGCTCCAAGACACCGGGAGCTCAGGCAACAGCAGTGTCGATATAGCCGAGCTTTTCAACAATATTTCGTCCATGTAAGTAGCCTTGCCTGCCCTGCAGTAAAATGAGCATGTTTGATGTGTGACGTGTCTAACTGTCCGTAGCCTAGATAGTTATGCCCTTATTGGTCATGCAATGCCATATGAGTTAGGAGCCCGCTCTGTCTACCTCATACCCGCAATATCATTCAGGCATAATGATTCACTCCTGTAACCTAAAGGGACTCGACTATAAGATGATTTAAATCCGTAACGTTCAGCTCACAGCAAATATGTAATATCATATTGGCCCCAAGACTGATACAAAGGTATTGTTGTCTTTAATGGCTTAGTTGTAGTCGTTTTATACCACATCATTAGCCGATGCATCCATCCTCAACGCGAAGAGGTGGAACGTGACCAAAGAAAAACTTTGTGTGTAACATGACAGTAGTCTATTGTAACACGGTAAAAGACCGGTTAAAACACTTAACATTAGAATTATTGTCACATTTCTGTGTAGATAAATGCTGTGATACACGACGAAGAAGAGGCAGCCTCCATGAAAGATATGGTGTTGGTTAAATGTTGATCTTTCAGCCATTTACCGAGGACTGACTGACTATATACGTCTTAGAAAAGAACCGTCTGTTTTAAATAGAACACACAGAGCGCCGATGACGCGCACGTCTCTCGGAGCTTTCCTTTCCTCTCCTTTCCTTTCCTTTCCTTTCGAGCCGAAGTCAGTGTATTATCTCTCTCTTCACGTCACCATCCCCGCAGTCATCCCCCTCTCTCTCTCTCTCTCTCTCTCTCTCTCTCTCTCTCTCTCTCTCTCTCTCTCTCTCTCTCTCTCTCTCTCTCTCTCTCTCTCTCTCTCTCTCGATTCCACAGCAGAGCAGACATCACATAGCTTTTTTGTTGTTGTGAAAAGTCAATGCAAGGCTGTAATGTTTTATAAGAAGGGTGGCTATATTATGACTGACAAAACTCGGCAGACGCATAATGGCCATTAATGTGATGTGATTCGTTGAAAGTCTGTCGCTTGTTATCGAGTGATTGACATCTGAGGAGCTAAGCTTAGGCTACGGTTGGGTTGGCTCTCTCACAGATAACGGCTAATGTTGTGTGAGTGGGCTCATTTTGCTCGCCACCTGCTCAGACCGCTACATGGTAGGCTGCCTTGTAGCGAATGGAGGAAACACGTTACAATGCTTGAAATCATGCAGCAGTTTGGGGTTCTGCCTTTTAAGAAATCCGGAGGTATTCCTAATGGATTTGTCAACGCAATAGCTAAACACGTGATAGAGCTGTATGCGTGTCCGCTGGGCTGCCTCAGTCCTTCGCTGCTAGCACAGCTGCAGCTCTGTACAAACTAGAGGTAGAGAAAGCGGCTTGATTTTCAGCACCGTCTTGGCTGGACAGCTCCACTGTTAGCGGAACGTCCTCGCGTTATCTGGCCTGCACTGGGCACTCTGAATACGGTGGATTCTCTCTCTCTCTCTCTCTCTCTCTCTCTCTCTCTCTCTCTCTCTCTCTCTCTCTCTCTCTCTCTCTCTCTCTCTCTCAGTCTGTCTCTGTCTCTCTCTCCCCCCCTCTCTCTCTCTCTCTCTCTCTCTTTCTCTCTCGTCCTGTCTCTCTCCCCCCCCCCCTCTCTCTCTCTCTCTCTCTCATTTACTGTCTCTCTCTCTGTCTCTCTCTCTCTCTGTCTGTCTGTTTCTCTATCTCTCTATCCTTCTCTCTCTGCACACATTTACTTCCCGTCTTGATCTGTGGTACTGATAACTAGAGGGAATATAAGCCCTATAACAGCACCAGCTACCCATCCCAAAACTAGGGGACTTGGGACCCCAGGCTACAGTGTATTCCCACTGGTGTATGAAAACTAGAGGACTAGAGACCCTATATTCCCACTGGTGTATGAAAACTAGAGAACTAGAGACCCTATATTCCCACTAGTGTATGAAAACTAGAGAACTAGAGACCCTATATTCCCACTGGTGTATGAAAACTAGAGGACTAGAGACCCTATATTCCCACTAGTGTATGAAAACTAGAGGACTAGAGAACCTATATTCCCACTGGTGTATGAAAACTAGAGGACTAGAGACCCTATATTCCCACTAGTGTATGCAAACTAGAGGACTAGAGACCCTATATTCCCACTGGTGTATGAAAACTAGAGGACTAGAGACCCTATATTCCCACTGGTGTATGAAAACTAGAGGAGCAGAGACCCTATATTCCCACTAGTGTATGAAAACTAGAAGCACTTGAGACCCCAGGCTACAGTGTATTCCCACTAGTGTTTTTCACAGTCATTTTTCTCAGAATGATCTCTGTTTAGTGAGTGAGATAAGGCTTCATGTGGAAAGCAGAACACTTTGTTTCTAGACAGCAGGCAGCTGAAGTCTTGTACATGCAGCTCTGCTCTGTTGAAGTGTTTGAGAGACTGAGAGACTGAGAGACTGAGAGGCTGAGAGACTGAGAGGCTGACTGAGAGACTGAGAGGCTGAGAGACTGAGAGACTGAGAGCTGAGAGGCTGAGAGACTGAGAGGCTGAGAGACTGAGAGGCTGAGAGACTGAGAGGCTGAGAGGCTGAGAGACTGAGAGGCTGAGGCTGAGAGAAGAGGCTGAGAGGCTGAGAGAGAGGCTGAGAGGCTGAGAGACTGAGAGGCTGAGAGACTGCTGAGAGGCTGAGAGACTGAGAGGCTGAGAGGCTGAGAGACTGAGAGACTGAGAGGCTGAGAGACTGAGAGACTGAGAGGCTGAGAGGCTGAGAGACTGAGAGGCTGAGAGGCTGAGAGACTGAGAGACTGAGAGGCTGAGAGGCTGAGAGGCTGAGAGACTGAGAGGCTGAGAGGCTGAGAGACTGAGAGAGCTGAGAGGCTGAGAGGCTGAGAGGCTGAGAGAGAGACTGAGAGGCTGAGAGGCTGAGAGGCTGAGAGACTGAGAGGCTGAGAGGCTGAGAGAGATGAGAGGCTGAGAGACTGAGAGGCTGAGAGGCTGAGAGGCTGAGAGGCTGAGAGGCTGAGAGAGGCTGAGAGGCTGAGAGACTGAGGGCTGAGAGGCTGAGAGGCTGAGAGGCTGAGAGGCTGAGAGACTGAGAGGCTGAGAGCTGAGAGGCTGAGAGGCTGAGAGGCTGATACGAGACTGAGAGGCTGAGAGGCTGAGGGAGAACTGAGAGGCTGAGAGACTGAGAGACTGAGAGGCTGAGAGACTGAGAGGCTGAGAGGCTGAGAGACTGAGAGGCTGAGAGGCTGATCAGCTTGATGAGAGGCTGAGAGGCTGCCTGCGTCCCAAGTGGGACCCTTTTCCCTTTAGGCCTGCTGAGAGGCTGAGGCCATCTGAGAGAATGAGGAGACTCAAGCCAGATTCTGAGAGGCTGAGAGGCTGTAGTGTAGAGGAACTGAGAGACAGTGGAGGAGACCTTTGATCAGACATCCCTAAGGCTGGAATAGTCTTCTTACATCTCCTGGTGGAGGAGACTCTTCCGAGCCAGACTGAGATACTGTAAACAGTTCTTCAGCTGAGAGGAGAACTCTTTGAAGGCTGTAAGGCTAGAACCATCCCTAAGTTCCATGTGGAGGACCCTTTTGGAGGAGGCCTGAGAGGAGGAGATCAGGAGTAGACAGGAGGGAGTAGACAGGAGGGAGTGGACAGGAGGAGTAGACAGGAGGGAGTGGAGGAGAGGAGGCTGAGGGGAGTAGACAGGAGGGAGTAGAGGGGAGGAGGGAGAGGCTGAGAGATCTGTTTGACATCCCTAAGGCCATTAGGTAGACTGATCAGATTCATCAACAGTTTAATAATTTGGCTGAGGGCTCCAATTCTGCTTTCAGCCATCCCTAAGGCCTGTAGTGTGGCTGCTAATCAGCCATCCCTAAGGCCTGTAGTGTAGTGGACCTGCTCATCAGATTTGCTGTAGTGTAGTGCTGCTGCCATCCCTAAGGCCTGTAGTGTACCTGCTCATCAGCCATTCCTAAATGGAGGATACCTGTCATCAGTGTAATGGAGGAGACCTCTTCTGCTCATCAGCCATCCCTAAGGCCTGTAGTGTAATGTATCAGCTGGAGTAATGGAGGAGACCTCTTCTGCCCAGCCATCCCTAAGGCCTGTAGTGTAATGTAATGGAGGAGACCTTCTGCTCATCAGCCATCCCTAAGGCCTGTAATGTAATGGAGGAGACCTCTTCTGCTCATCAGCCATCCCTAAGGCCTGTAGTGTAGTGGAGGAGACCTCTTCTGCTCATCAGCCATCCCTAAGGCCTGTAGTGTAATGGAGGCCTGTAGTGTACCTCTTCTGCTCATCAGCCATCCCTAAGGCCTGTAGTGTAGTGGAGGAGACCTTTCTGACCTCTTCTTCTCATCAGCCATCCCTAAGGCCTGTATGGAGGAATGTAATGGAGGATGTACCTCTTCTGCTCATCAGCCATCCCTAAGGCCTGTAGTGTAATGGAGGATACCTCTTCTGCTCATCAGCCATCCCTAAGGCCTGTAGTGGAGGAGACCTCTTCTGCTCATCAGCCATCATAAGGCCTGTAGTGTAATGTAATGGAGGATACCTCTTCTGCCAGCCATCCCTAAGGCCTGTAGTGTAAGCTCATCAGCCATCCCTAAGGCCTGTAGTGTAATGGAGGATACCTCTTCTGCTCATCAGCCATCCCTAAGGCCTGTAGTGTAATGTAATGGAGGAGACCTCTTCTGCTCATCAGCCATCCCTAAGGCCTGTAGTGTAGTGGAGGAGACCTCTTCTGCTCATCAGCCATCCCTAAGGCCTGTAATGTCTGCTCATCAGCCATCCCTAAGGCCTGTAGTGGAGACCTCTTCTGCTCATCAGCCATCCCTAAGGCCTGTAGTGTAGTGGAGGAGACCTCTTCTGCTCATCAGCCATCCCTAAGGCCTGTAGTGTAATGGAGGAGACCTCTTCTGCTCATCAGCCATCCGTAAGGCCTGTAGTGTAGTGGAGGAGACCTCTTCTGCTCATCAGCCATCCCTAAGGCCTGTATGGTGTGTAATGGAGGAGACCTCTTCTGCTCATCAGCCATCCCTAAGGCCTAAGGCCTGTAGTGTAATGGAGGATACCTCTTCTGCTCATCAGCCATCCCTAAGGCCTGTAGTGTAGTAATGGAGGAGACCTCTTCTGCTCATCAGCCATCCCTAAGGCCTGTAGTGTAATGTGGAGGAGACCTCTTCTGCTCATCAGCCATCCCTAAGGCCTGTATGTAATGGAGGAGACCTCTTCTGCTCATCAGCCATCCCTAAGGCCTGTAGTGTAATGAGGAGACCTCTTCTGCTCATCAGCCATCCCTAAGGCCTGTATGTAGTGGAGGATGCTCATCATGGAGGATACCTCTTCTGCTCATCAGCCATCCCTAAGGCCTGTAGTGTAATGGAGGAGACCTCTTCTGCTCATCAGCCATCCCTAAGGCCTGTAGTGGGCCTGTAGTGTAATGGAGGATACCTCTTCTGCTCATCAGCCATCCCTAAGGCCTGTAGTGTAGTAATGGAGGAGACCTCTTCTGCTCATCAGCCATCCCTAAGGCCTGTAGTGTAATGGAGGAGACCTCTTCTGCTCATCAGCCATCCCTAAGGCCTGTAGTGTAATGGAGGAGACCTCTTCTGCTCATCAGCCATCCCTAAGGCCTGTAGTGTAATGGAGGAGACCTCTTCTGCTCATCAGCCATCCCTAAGGCCTGTAGTGTAGTGGAGGAGACCTCTTCTGCTCATCAGCCATCCCTAAGGCCTGTAGTGTAATGGAGGAGACCTCTTCTGCTCATCAGCCATCCCTAAGGCCTGTAGTGTAATGGAGGAGACCTCTTCTGCTCATCAGCCATCCCTAAGGCCTGTAGTGTAATGTAATCCCTAAGGAGGAGACCTCTTCTGCCCATCAGCCATCCCTAAGGCCTGTAGTGTAATGGAGGAGACCTCTTCTGCTCATCAGCCATCCCTAAGGCCTGTAGTGTAATGTAATGGAGGATACCTCTTCTGCTCATCAGCCATCCCTCCCTAAGGCCTGTAAGGAGGATACCTCTTCTGCTCATCAGCCTGGCCTAGTGTAGTGGAGGAGACCTCTTCTGCTCATCAGCCATCCCTAAGGCCTGTAGTGTAATGGAGGAGACCTCTTCTGCTCATCAGCCATCCCTAAGGCCTGTAGTGTAATGGAGGAGACCTCTTCTGCTCATCAGCCATCCCTAAGGCCTGTAGTGTAGTGGAGGAGACCTCTTCTGCTCAGCCATCCCTAAGGCCATCCTTTCTGCTCATCAGCCATCCCTAAGGCCTGTAGTGTAATGGAGGAGACCTCTTCTGCTCATCAGCCATCCCTAAGGCCTGTAGTGTAGTGGAGGAGACCTCTTCTGCTCATCAGCCATCCCTAAGGCCTGTAGTGTAATGTAATGGAGGAGACCTCTTCTGCCCATCAGCCATCCCTAAGGCCTGTAGTGTATTGGAGGAGACCTCTTCTGCTCATCAGCCATCCCTAAGGCCTGTATGGTAATGTAATGGAGGATACCTCTTCTGCTCATCAGCCATCCCTAAGGCCTGTAGTGTAATGGAGGATACCTCTTCTGCTCATCAGCCATCCCTAAGGCCTGTAGTGTAGTGGAGGAGACCTCTTCTGCTCATCAGCCATCCCTAAGGCCTGTAGTGTAATGGAGGAGACCTCTTCTGCTCATCAGCCATCCCTAAGGCCTGTAGTGTAGTGGAGGAGACCTCTTCATCAGCCATCATCATCAGCCATCCCTAAGGCCTGTAGTGTAGTGGAGGAGACCTCTTCTGCTCATCAGCCATCCCTAAGGCCTGTAGTGTAATGGAGGAGACCTCTTCTGCTCATCAGCCATCCCTAAGGCCTGTAGTGTAATGGAGGAGACCTCTTCTGCTCATCAGCCATCCCTAAGGCCTGTAGTGTAATGGAGGAGACCTCTTCTGCTCATCAGCCATCCCTAAGGCCTGTACATCAGCCATCCCTAAGGCCTGTAGTGGAATGGAGGACCTACCTCTTCTGCTCATCAGCCATCCCTAAGGCCTGTAGTGTAGTGGAGGAGACCTCTTCTGCTCATCAGCCATCCCTAAGGCCTGTAGTGTAATGGAGGATACCTCTTCTGCTCATCAGCCATCCCTAAGGCCTGTAGTGTAGTGGAGGAGGACCTCTTCTGCTCATCAGCCATCCCTAAGGCCTGTAGTGTAGTGGAGGAGACCTCTTCTGCTCATCAGCCATCCCTAAGGCCTGTAGTGTAATGGAGGATACCTCTTCTGCTCATCAGCCATCCCTAAGGCCTGTAGTGTAATGGAGACCTCTTCTGCTCATCAGCCATCCCTAAGGCCTGTAGTGTAATGGAGGAGACCTCTTCTGCTCATCAGCCATCCCTAAGGCCTGTAGTGTAATGGAGGAGACCTCTTCTGCTCATCAGCCATCCCTAAGGCCTGTAGTGTAATGGAGGAGACCTCTTCTGCTCATCAGCCATCCCTAAGGCCTGTAGTGTAATGGAGGAGACCTCTTCTCATCAGCCATCCCTAAGGCCTGTCATCAGCCATCCCTAAGGCCTGTAGTGTAATGGAGGAGACCTCTTCTGCTCATCAGCCATCCCTAAGGCCTGTAGTGTAATGTAATGGAGGAGACCTCTTCTGCCCATCAGCCATCCCTAAGGCCTGTAGTGTAGTGGAGGAGACCTCTTCTGCTCATCAGCCATCCCTAAGGCCTGTATGGTAATGTAATGGAGGATACCTCTTCTGCTCATCAGCCATCCCTAAGGCCTGTAGTGTAGTGGAGGAGACCTCTTCTGCTCATCAGCCATCCCTAAGGCCTGTAGTGTAATGGAGGATACCTCTTCTGCTCATCAGCCATCCCTAAGGCCTGTAGTGTAGTGGAGGAGACCTCTTCTGCTCATCAGCCATCCCTAAGGCCTGTAGTGTAATGGAGGATACCTCTTCTGCTCATCAGCCATCCCTAAGGCCTGTAGTGTAATGGAGGAGACCTTCTGCTCATCAGCCATCCCTAAGGCCTGTAGTGTAATGGAGGAGACAGCTCATCAGCCATCCCTAAGGCCTGTAGTGGAGGAGACCTCTTCTGCTCCCTAAGGCCTCAGCCATCCCTAAGGCCTGTAGTGTAGTGTTGGAGACCTCTTCTGCTCATCAGCCATCCCTAAGGCCTGTAGTGTAATGGAGGAGACCTCTTCTGCCCATCAGCCATCCCTAAGGCCTGTAGTGTAATGGAGGAGACCTCTTCTGCTCATCAGCCATCCCTAAGGCCTGTAGTGTAATGGAGGAGACCTCTTCTGCTCATCAGCCATCCCTAAGGCCTGTAGTGTAGTGGAGGAGACCTCTTTCTGCTCATCAGCCATCCCTAAGGCCTGTAGTGTAATGGAGGAGACCTCTTCTGCTCATCAACCATCCCTAAGGCCTGTAGTGTAATGTAATGGAGGAGAGGATACCTCTTCTGCTCATCAGCCATCCCTAAGGCCTGTAAGGCCTGTTCTGCTCATCAGTGTGTAGTGGAGGAGACCTCTTCTGCTCATCAGCCATCCCTAAGGCCTGTAGTGTAATGGAGGAGACCTCTTCTGCTCATCAGCCATCCCTAAGGCCTGTAGTGTAGTGGAGGAGAGGAGACCTCGTCTGCTCATCAGCCATCCCTAAGGCCTGTCCCTAGTGGAGGAGACCTCTTCTGCTAATCAGCCATCCCTAAGGCCTGTAGTGTAGTGGAGGAGACCTCTTCTGCCATCCCTATCAGCCATCCCTAAGGCCTGTAGTGTAGTGGAGGAGACCTCTTCTGCTCATCAGCCATCCCTAAGGCCTGTAGTGTAGTGGAGGAGACCTCTTCTGCTCATCAGCCATCCCTAAGGCCTGTAGTGTAGTGGAGGACACCTCTTCTGCTCATCAACCATCCCTAAGGCCTGTAGTGTAGTGTAAATGGAGGAGACCTTGTCTGCTCGGCAGTGACACTGTAAATTATGTGTTATATGCATATCATCAAGTTTGCATGAGCCTGTCTTTGTGTTAACTAGGTCAGCTTCACCATGTGAGAATTAGGAGAGAAGAGGAGAGGAGAGGCAAGCATAGCCAGAGAACAAGAGGGGATAGGAGAGAAGATAAGAGGGGAGGAGAAGAGGAGACGAGAGGGAGTAAAGAAGAGGATGGTATAGAAGAGAGTAGAGGGGGAGGTAGGGGGAGGAGAGGAGTGGGAGGGGAGGAGGGTGGGGGAGGAGTGGGGAGGGGAGGGGTGGTGGGAGGGGAGGAGGAGATGAGTGGGGAGGGAGTGTTTGGATCCCCTGCATACAGAGCTGTAATGAAAAGACCATGTGACCCGTCTTCTCCCACGCATTCACACATCTGCAGCTCGCGAGGAGCAGGAACACGCATACTAATGAAGCATCTGTATCTTAATAACCAGGAGATGCTTTTAGAACTAGAACCAAGGATGTGACTGACTAACCTGAGGCTACGCTAGCAACATAAAGTCAGAGGGATGTGTGTGAGTGACTGACTAGCCTGAAGGCTACGCTAGTAACATCAAGTCAGAGGGATGTGTGTGAGGACAGCAACATCAAGTCAGAGGGATGTGTGTGAGGACAGCAACATCAAATCAGAGGGGATGTGTGTGAGGACAGCAACATCAAGTCAGAGGGATGTGTGTGAGGACAGCAACATAACATCAGAGTGATGTGTGTGAGGACAGCAACATCAAGTCAGAGGGATGTGTGTGAGGACAGCAACATCAAGCCAGAGGGATGTGTGTGAGGACAGCAACATCAAGTCAGAGGGATGTGTGAACATCAAGTCAGACAGCAACATCAAGTCAGAGGGATGTGTAGTGAGGACAGCAACATCAAGTCAGAGGGATGTGTGTGAGGACAGCAACATCAAGTCAGAGGGATGTGTAGTGAGGACAGCAACATCAAGTCAGAGGGATGTGTGTGAGGACAGCAACATCAAGTCAGAACGATGTGTGTGAGGACAGCAACATCAAGTCAGAGGGATGTGTGAGGACAGCAACATCAAGCCAGAGGGATGTGTGTGAGGACAGCAACATCAAGTCAGAGGACATATCTGTGAGGACAGCAACATCAAGTCAGAGGGATGTGTGAGGACAGCAACATCAAGTCAGAGGGATGTGTAGTGAGGACAGCAACATCAAGTCAGAGGGATGTGTGTGAGGACAGCAACATCAAGTCAGAGGGATGTGTGTGAGGACTGCAACATCAAGTCAGAGGGATGTGTAGTGAGGACAGCAACATCAAGTCAGAGGGATGTGTGTGAGGACAGCAACATCAAGTCAGAGGGATGTGTGTGAGGACAGCAACATCAAGTCAGAGGATGTGTGTGACAGCAACATCAAGTCAGAGCGATGTGTGCGAGGACAGCAACATCAAGCCAGAGGGATGTGTGTGAGGACAGCAACATCAAGTCAGAGGGATGTCTGTGAGGACAGCAACATCAAGTCAGAGGGATGTGTGTGAGGACAGCAACATCAAGTCAGAGGGATGTGTGTGAGGCCAGCAACATCAAGTCAGAGGGATGTGTGTGAGGACAGCAACATCAAGTCAGAGCGATGTGTGTGAGGACAGCAACATCAAGTCAGAGGGATGTCTGTGAGGACAGCAACATCAAGTCAGAGGGATGTGTGTGAGGACAGCAACATCAAGTCAGAGGGATGTGTAGTGAGGACAGCAACATCAAGTCAGAGGGATGTGTGTGAGGACAGCAACATCAAGTCAGAGGGATGTAGTGAGGACAGCAACATCAAGTCAGAGGATGTGTGTGAGGACAGCAACATCAAGTCAGAGGGATGTGTGAGGACAGCAACATCAAGTCAGAGGGATGTGTGAGGACAGCAACATAACGTCAGAGGGATGTGTGTGAGGACAGCAAACATCAAGTCAGAAGGATGTAGTGAGGACAGCAACATCAAGTCAGAGGGATGTGTGTGAGGACAGCAACATCAAGTCAGAGGGATGTGTGTAAGGACAGCAACATCAAGTCAGAGGGATGTGTAGTGAGTGACAGCAACATCAAGCCAGAGGGATGTGTGAGGACAGCAACATCTAAGTCAGAGTGGATGTGAGGACAGCAACATAACGTGGGCCAGAGGGATGTGTATGAGGACAGCAACATCAAGTCAGGGGGATGTGTGTGAGGACAGCAACATCAAGTCAGAGCGGGATGTGTGTGAGGACAGCAACATCAAGTCAGAGGGATGTGTGTGAGGACAGCAACATCAAGTCAGAGAGATGTGTGTGAGGACAGCAACATCAAGTCAGAGGATGTGTGGAGGGCTCTGACCAGGTAGAGAGATGGAGGGCTCTGACCCAGGTAGAGAGATGGGAGGGCTCTGACCAGGTAGAGAGATGGAGGGCTCTGACCAGGTAGAGAGATGGAGGTCTCTGACCAGGTAGAGAGATGGAGGGCTCTGACCAGGTAGAGAGATGGAGGGCTCTGACCAGGTAGAGAGATGGAGGGCTCTGACCAGGTAGAGAGATGGAGGGCTCTGACCAGGTAGAGAGATGGAGGGCTCTGACCAGGTAGAGAGATGGAGGGCTCTGACCAGGTAGAGAGATGGAGGGCTCTGACCAGGTAGAGAGATGGAGGGCTCTGACCAGGTAGAGAGATGGAGGGCTCTGACCAGGTAGAGAGATGGAGGGCTCTGACCAGGTAGAGAGATGGAGGGCTCTGACCAGGTAGAGAGATGGAGGGCTCTGACCAGGTAGAGAGATGGAGGGCTCTGACCAGGTAGAGAGATGGAGGGCTCTGACCAGGTAGAGAGATGGAGGGCTCTGACCAGGTAGAGAGATGGAGGGCTCTGACCAGGTAGAGAGATGGAGGGCTCTGACCAGGTAGAGAGATGGAGGGCTCTGACCAGGTAGAGAGATGGAGGGCTCTGACCAGGTAGAGAGATGGAGGGCTCTGACCAGGTAGAGAGATGGAGGGCTCTGACCAGGTAGAGAGATGGAGGGCTCTGACCAGGTAGAGAGATGGAGGGCTCTGACCAGGTAGAGAGATGGAGGGCTCTGACCAGGTAGAGAGATGGAGGGCTCTGACCAGGTAGAGAGATGGAGGGCTCTGACCAGGTAGAGAGATGGAGGGCTCTGACCAGGTAGAGAGATGGAGGGCTCTGCCCAGGTAGAGAGATGGAGTGGTTCTGACCAGGTAGAGAGATGGAGGGCTCTGACCAGGTAGAGAGATGGAGGGCTCTGACCAGGTAGAGAGATGGAGGGTTCTGACCAGGTAGAGAGATGGAGGGCTCTGACCAGGTAGAGAGATGGAGGGCTCTGACCAGGTAGAGAGATGGAGGGCTCTGACCCAGGTAGAGAGATGGAGGGCTCTGACCAGGTAGAGAGATGGAGGGCTCTGACCAGGTAGAGATGGAGGGCTCTGACCAGGTAGAGAGATGGAGGGTTCTGACCAGGTAGAGAGATGGAGGGCTCTGACCAGGTAGAGAGATGGAGGCTCTGACCAGGTAGAGAGATGGAGGGCTCTGACCAGGTAGAGAGATGGAGGGCTCTGACCAGGTAGAGAGATGGAGGGCTCTGACCAGAGGATGGAGGGCCTGACCAGGTAGAGAGATGGAGGGCTCTGACCAGGTAGAGAGATGGAGGGTTCTACCAGGTAGAGAGATGGAGGGCTCTGACCAGGTAGAGAGATGGAGGGCTCTGACCAGGTAGAGAGATGGAGGGCTCTGACCAGGTAGAGAGAGGAGGTTCTGACCAGGTAGAGAGATGGAGGTCTCTGACCAGGTAGAGAGATGGAGGGCTCTGACCAGGTAGAGAGATGGAGGCTCTGACCAGTAGAGAGATGGAGGGCTCTGACCAGGTAGAGAGATGGAGGGTTCTGACCAGGTAGAGAGATGGAGGGTTCTGACCAGGTAGAGAGATGGAGGGTTCTGACCAGGTAGAGAGATGGAGGGCTCTGACCAGGTAGAGAGATGGAGGGCTCTGACCAGGTAGAGAGATGGAGGGCTCTGACCAGGTAGAGAGATGGAGGGCTCTGACCAGGTAGAGAGATGGAGGGCTCTGACCAGGTAGAGAGATGGAGGGCTCTGACCAGGTAGAGAGATGGAGGGCTCTGACCAGGTAGAGAGATGGAGGCTCTGACCAGTAGAGATGGAGGGCTCTGCCCAGGTAGAGAGATGGAGGGTTCTGACCAGGTAGAGAGATGGAGGGCTCTGACCAGGTAGAGAGATGGAGGGCTCTGACCAGGTAGAGAGATGGAGGGCTCTGACCAGGTAGAGAGATGGAGGGCTCTGCCCAGGTAGAGAGATGGAGGGCTCTGCCCAGGTAGAGAGATGGAGGGCTCTCGCCCAGGTAGAGAGATGGAGGGCTCTGCACCAGGTAGAGAGATGGAGGCTCTGCACCAGGTAGAGAGATGGAGTGGCCTGCCAGGTAGAGAGATGGAGGGCTCTGACCAGGTAGAGAGATGGAGGGCTCTGACCAGGTAGAGAGATGGAGGGCTTCTGACCAGGTAGAGAGATGGAGGGCTCTGCCCAGGTAGAGAGATGGAGGCTCTGCCCAGGTAGAGATGGAGGGCTCTGACCAGGTAGAGAGATGGAGGGTTCTGCCCAGGTAGAGAGATGGAGGGCTCTGACCCAGGTAGAGAGATGGAGGGCTCTGACCAGGTAGAGAGATGGAGGGCTCTGCCCAGGTAGAGAGATGGAGGGCTCTGACCAGGTAGAGAGATGGAGGCTCGCCAGGGGAGAGACGGAGGGTCTGACCAGGTAGAGATGGAGGGCTCTGACCAGGTAGAGAGATGGAGGGCTCTGACCAGGTAGAGAGATGGAGGGCCTCTGCCCAGGTAGAGAGATGGAGGCTCTGCCCAGGCAGAGAGATGGAGGGCTCTGACCAGGTAGAGAGATGGAGGGCTCTGACCAGGTAGAGAGATGGAGGGCTCTGACCAGGTAGAGAGATGGAGGGCTCTGACCAGGTAGAGAGATGGAGGGCTCTGACCAGGTAGAGATGGCAGGGCCCTGACCAGGTAGAGATGGAGGGCTCTGACCAGGTAGAGATGGAGGGCTCTGCCCAGGTAGAGAGATGGGAGGCCTCTGACCAGGTAGAGAGATGGAGGGCTCTGCCCAGGTAGAGAGATGGAGGGCTCTGCCCAGGTAGAGAGATGGAGGGCTCTGACCAGGTAGAGAGATGGAGGGCTCTGACCATGGTAGGAGAGAGATGGAGGGCTCTGACCCAGGTAGAGAGATGGAGGGCTCTGCCCAGGTAGAGAGATGGAGGGCTCTGACCCAGGTAGAGAGATGGAGGGCTTCTGCCCAGGTAGAGAGATGGAGGGCCTCTGACCAGGTAGAGAGATGGAGGGTCTCTGCCCAGGTAGAGAGATGGAGGTCTCTGACCAGGTAGAGAGATGGAGGGCTCTGACCACAGGTAGAGAGATGGAGGGCTCTGCCCAGGTAGAGAGATGGAGGGCTCTGACCAGGTAGAGATGGAGGGCTCTGACCAGGTAGAGAGATGGAGGCCTCTGCCCAGGTAGAGAGATGGAGGGCTCTGCCCAGGTAGAGAGATGATGGGCTCTGACCAGGTAGAGAGATGGAGGCCTCTGACCAGGTAGAGAGATGGAGGGCTCTGACCAGGTAGAGAGATGGAGGGCTCTGACCAGGTAGAGAGATGGGATGGGCTCTGCCAGGTAGAGAGATGGAGGGCCTCTGACCAGGTAGAGAGATGGAGGGCTCTGACCAGGTAGAGAGATGGAGGGCTCTGCCCAGGTAGAGAGATGGAGGGCTCTGACCTAGGTAGAGATGAGGAGGGCTCTGACCAGGTAGAGAGATGGAGGGTCTCTGACCAGGTAGAGAGATGGAGGGCTCTGCCCAGGTAGAGAGATGGAGGGCTCTGACCAGGTAGAGAGATGGAGGGCTCTGATCAGGTAGAGAGATGGAGGGCTCTGCCCAGGTAGAGAGATGGAGGGCTCTGTCCAGGTAGAGAGATGGAGGGCTCTGACCAGGTAGAGATGGAGGGCTCTGCCCAGGTAGAGAGATGGAGGGTTCTGACCAGGTAGAGATGGAGGGCTCTGACCAGGTAGAGAGATGGAGGGCTCTGACCAGGTAGAGAGATGGAGGGCTCTGACCAGGTAGAGAGATGGAGGGCTCTGACCAGGTAGAGAGATGGAGGGCTCTGCCCAGGTAGAGAGATGGAGGGCTCTGCCCAGGTAGAGAGATGGAGGGCTCTGCCCAGGTAGAGAGATGGAGGGTTCTGACCAGGTAGAGAGATGGAGGGCTCTGCCCAGGTAGAGAGATGGAGGGCTCTGACCAGGTAGAGAGATGGAGGGCTCTGACCAGGTAGAGAGATGGAGGGTTCTGACCAGGTAGAGAGATGGAGGGCTCTGCCCAGGTAGAGAGATGGAGGGCTCTGCCCAGAGATGGAGGGCTCTGCCAGGTAGAGATGGAGGGCTCTGACCAGGTAGAGAGATGGAGGGCTCTGCCCAGGTAGAGAGATGGAGGGCTCTGACCAGGTAGAGAGATGGAGGGCTCTGCCCAGGTAGAGAGATGGAGGGCTCTGACCAGGTAGAGAGATGGAGGGCTCTGACCAGGTAGAGAGATGGAGGGCTCTGACCAGGTAGAGAGATGGAGGGCTCTGCCAGGTAGAGAGATGGAGGGCTCTGACCAGGTAGAGAGATGGAGGGCTCTGACCAGGTAGAGAGATGGAGGGCTCTGACCAGGTAGAGGAGATGGAGGGCTCTGCCCAGGTAGAGAGATGGAGGGCTCTGACCAGGTAGAGAGATGGAGGGCTCTGCCCAGAGAGATGGAGGGCTCTGACCAGGTAGAGAGATGGAGGGCTCTGACCAGGTAGAGAGATGGAGGGCTCTGCCCAGGTAGAGAGATGGAGGGCTCTGCCCAGGTAGAGAGATGGAGGGCTCTGCCCAGGTAGAGAGATGGAGGGCTCTGACCAGGTAGAGAGATGGAGGCTCTGCCCAGGTAGAGATGGAGGGCTCTGCCCAGGTAGAGAGATGGAGGGCTCTGCCCAGGTAGAGAGATGGAGGGCTCTGCCCAGGTAGAGAGATGGAGGGCTCTGACCAGGTAGAGAGATGGAGGGCTCTGACCAGGTAGAGAGATGGAGGGCTCTGACCAGGTAGAGAGATGGAGGGCTCTGACCAGGTAGAGAGATGGAGGGCTCTGCCCAGGTAGAGAGATGGAGTGGCTCTGACCAGGTAGAGAGATGGAGGGCTCTGCCCAGGTAGAGAGATGGAGGGCTCTGACCAGGTAGAGAGATGGAGGGCTCTGCCCAGGTAGAGAGATGGAGGGCTCTGACCAGGTGAGATGAGACCTGACCAGGTAG
>NC_088213.1:5552622-5598630 GCF_036934945.1 Oncorhynchus masou masou | reverse complement strand
TCGTGTTATCTCTGTAGTGGATGTGTTTGTGTTATCTCTGTAGTGGATGTGTTTGAGTTATCTCTGTAATGGATGTGTTCGTGTTATCTCTGTAGTGGATGTGTTTGTGTTATCTCTGTAGTGGATGTGTTTGTGTTATCTCTGTAGTGGATGTGTTTGTGTTATCTCTGTAGTGGATGTGTTCGTGTTATCTCTGTAATGGATGTGTTTGTGTTATCTCTGTAATGGATCTGTCCCTGTAATGGATGTGTTTGTATTATCTCTGCAGTGGATGTGTTCGTGTTATCTCTGTAGTGGATGTGTTTGTGTTATCTCTGTAGTGGATGTGTTTGTGTTATCTCTGTAATGGATGTGTTTGTGTTATCTCTGTAGTGGATGTGTTTGTGTTATCTCTGTAATGGATCTGTCCCTGTAGTGGATGTGTTTGTGTTATCTCTGTAGTGGATGTGTTTGTGTTATCTCTGTAGTGGATGTGTTTGTGTTATCTCTGTAATGGATCTGTCCCTGTAATGGATGTGTTCGTGTTATCTCTGTAGTGGATGTGTTTGTGTTATCTCTGTAGTGGATGTGTTTGTGTTATCTCTGTAGTGGATGTGTTTGTGTTATCTCTGTAGTGGATGTGTTTGTGTTATCTCTGTAATGGATGTGTTTGTGTTATCTCTGTAATGGATCTGTCCCTGTAATGGATGTGTTTGTGTTATCTCTGCAGTGGATGTGTTCGTGTTATCTCTGTAGTGGATGTGTTTGTGTTATCTCTGTAGTGGATGTGTTTGTGTTATCTCTGTAATGGATGTGTTCGTGTTATCTCTGTAGTGGATGTGTTTGTGTTATCTCTGTAGTGGATGTGTTTGTGTTATCTCTGTAGTGGATGTGTTTGTGTTATCTCTGTAGTGGATGTGTTCGTGTTATCTCTGTAATGGATGTGTTTGTGTTATCTCTGTAATGGATCTGTCCCTGTAATGGATGTGTTTGTGTTATCTCTGCAGTGGATGTGTTCGTGTTATCTCTGTAGTGGATGTGTTTGTGTTATCTCTGTAGTGGATGTGTTTGTGTTATCTCTGTAATGGATGTGTTTGTGTTATCTCTGTAGTGGATGTGTTTGTGTTATCTCTGTAATGGATCTGTCCCTGTAGTGGATGTGTTTGTGTTATCTCTGTAGTGGATGTGTTTGTGTTATCTCTGTAATGGATCTGTCCCTGTAATGGATGTGTTCGTGTTATCTCTGTAGTGGATGTGTTCGTGTTATCTCTGTAGTGGATGTGTTTGTGTTATCTCTGTAGTGGATGTGTTCGTGTTATCTCTGTACTGGATGTGTTTGTGTTATCTCTGTAGTGGATGTGTTCATGTTATCTCTGTAGTGGATGTGTTCGTGTTATCTCTGTAATGGATCTGTCCCTGTAGTGGATGTGTTCGTGTTATCTCTGTGTTTGTTAGTGCTGTATAGCTGTGCTGTTCTCTGGCTGACGTGTTGTCTTCTGAATAGGGAGAGACCATGCAGGTGGACAGGGCTTTCCTAGAAGACCCAACTAACCAGTGTTCCTGTAAAAGATTTAACTGTGGTAAGTGCACGGGTATCATTAGATAGTAACCCATCTTTTCCATTATACAATCATTTCATATTATATAAGTGTGTTCATGTACACTACATTTTCAGTTAATGTGTGATCATGTACAGTACATTTTCAGTTAATGTGTGATCATGTCCAGTACATTTTCAGTTAATGTGTGATCATGTACAGTACATTTTCAGTTAATGTGTGATCATGTACAGTACATTTTCAGTTAATGTGTGATCATGTCCAGTACATTTTCAGTTAATGTGTGATCATGTCTAGTACATTTTCAGCTAATGTGTGATCATGTACAGTACATTTTCAGTTAATGTGTGTTCATGCGTGTCTGTGTCTGTGTTTGTCTGTATCCCTCTTACAGTGCGTGAGGCGGTGTGTGTGGACGGGGAGCGGGGTGTTATGCATCCGGGACAGACCCTCGTGGATCACAGTCAGGAGGGGGTGTGTCTCACCACCCAGTGTAGCCACAGTCTGGATCCCACCACGGGCTTCCACCTCCTCCGCACCGCCACCACCAACTGCTCTGCTCAGTGTCAACCGGTTAGTCAGTTAGCATCAGGATGCTAATGTCTGATACCTCAACTTCTACAAATGCTACTATTGCTGTCCCTATTCAGTACTGCTAGCGTCTGATACCTCAACTGCTACAAATGCTACTACTGCTGTCCCTATTCAGCAGTAGCCTAATGTGAGTGTTTGATGCCTCAACTGCTACAAATGCTACTACTGCTGTCCCTATTCAGTACTCCTAGCCTAATGCTAATGTCTGATACCTCAACTGCTACAAATGCTACTATTGCTGTCCCTATTCAGCAGTAGCCTACTGCTAGTGTCTGATACCTCAACTGCTACAAATGCTACTACTGCTGTCCCTATTCAGTACTCCTAGCCTAATGCTAATGTCTGATACCTCAACTGCTACAAATGCTACTACTGCTGTCCCTATTCAGTACTCCTAGCCTAATGCTAATGTCTGATACCTCAACTGCTACAAATGCTACTATTGCTGTCCCTATTCAGTACTCCTAGCCTAATGCTAATGTCTGATACCTCAACTGCTACACATGCTACTACTGCTGTCCCTATTCAGTACTCCTAGCCTAATGCTAATGTCTGATACTTCAACTGCTACAAATGCTACTATTGCTGTCCCTATTCAGTACTCCTAGCCTAATGCTAATGTCTGATACCTCAACTGCTACACATGCTACTACTGCTGTCCCTATTCAGTACTCCTAGCCTAATGCTAATGTCTGATACCTCAACTGCTACACATGCTACTACTGCTGTCCCTATTCAGTACTCCTAGCCTAATGCTAATGTCTGATACCTCAACTGCTACAAATGCTACTACTGCTGTCCCTATTCAGTACTCCTAGCCTAATGCTAATGTCTGATACCTCAACTGCTACAAATGCTACTATTGCTGTCCCTATTCAGCAGTAGCCTAATGCTAATGTCTGATACCTCAACTGCTACAAATGCTACTACTGCTGTCCCTATTCAGCAGTGGCCTACTGCTAGTATTGTTAATACAGGTACTATTACTCTCACTACAGTATATATGAATAGATCAACTCAGGAAAAAAAGAAACATCCTTTTTTCAGCACCCTGTCTTTCAAACATAATTTGTAAAAATCCAAAATAACTTCACTGATCTTCATTGTAAGGAGTTTAAACAATGTTTCCCATGCTTTTTCAATGAACCATAAACAATTCATGAACATGCACCTGTGGAACGGTCGTTAAGACACTAACAGCTTACAGACGGTAGGCAATTAAGGTTTTAGTTATGAAAACTTAGGACACTAAAGAGGCCTTCCTACTGACTCTGAAAAACACCAAAAGAAAGATGTCCTGGATTCCTGCTCATTTGCGTGAACGTGCCTTGGGTATGCTGTAAGGAGGCATGAGGACTGCAGATGTGGCCAGGGCAATAAATTGCAATGTTGTACTGTGAGACGCCTACAACAGCGCTTCAGGGAGACAGGACGGACAACTGATCATCCTCACAGTGGCAGACTAACGTGTAACAACACCTGCACAGGATCGGTACATCCGAACATCACACCTGCGGGACAGGTACAGGATGGCAACAACAACTGCCCGAGTTACACCAGGAATGCACAATCCCTCCATCAGTGCTCAGACTGTCTGCAATAGGCTGAGAGAGGCTGGACTGAGGGCTTGTGGGCCTGTTGTAAGGCAGGTCTTCACCAGACATCACCGGCAACAACATCGCCTTTGGGCACAAACCCACCATCGCTGGACCAGACAGGACTGGCAAAAAGTGCTCTTCACTGACGAGCCGCGGTTTTGTCTCACCAGGGGTGATGGTCGGATTCGCGACTAAGCTTGTTGTCATTGCAGGCGATCTCAACTCTGTGCGTTACAGGGAAGACATCCTCCTTCCTCATGTGGTACCCTTCCTGCAGACTCATCCTGACATGACCCTCCAGCATGACAATGCCACCAGCCATACTGCTTATTCTGTGCGTGATTTCCTGCAAAACAGGAATGTCAGTGTTCTGCCATGGCTAGCGAAGAGCCCGGATCTCAATTGAGCAGATCTGGGACGTGTTGGATTGGAGGTTGAGGGCTAGGGCCATTCCCCCCAGAAATGTCCGGGAACTTGCAGGTACCTTGGTGGAAGAGCGAGCAAGAACTGGCAAATCTGATGCAGTTCATGAGGAGGAGATGCACTGCAGTACTTAATGCAGCTGGTGGCCACACCAGATACTGACTGTTACTTTTGATTTTGACCCCGCCTTTGTTCAGGGACACATTATTCTATTTCCGTTTGTCACATGTCTGTGGAACTTGTTCAGTTTACGTCTCAGTTGTTGAATCATGTTATGTTCATACAAATATTTACATATGCTAAGCTTGCTGAAAATAAATGCAGTTGACAGTGAGAGGCTGTTTTTTTTGGTTGCTGAGTTTATATATATATATATATATATATATAGATATATATATATATATATATATATATATATATATATATATATATATATATATATTTACACACACACATATATATATATACATACATACATACATACATACATACAGTGGGGAGAACAAGTATTTGATACACTGCCGATTTTGCAGGTTTTCCTACTTACAAAGCATGTAGAGGTCTGTAATGTTTATCATAGGTACACTTCAACTGTGAGAGACGGAATCAAAATTTTTCCCCCAGAAAATCATATTGTATGATTTTTAAGTAAAATAATTTATAAAACAGGTACTATTACTACAGTAGATATGAATATATATATATATAAAATACATGTACTATAACTATTACTACAGTATATATGAATATATATGTTACCGTAGGCCTCTACTATCTTTTAGAACCAGATATACATCCCTCCCAAAGACCAGATGATGTGCTGTGGTGTCTGCAGGAACATCTCCTGTCTCTACCACAATGACAACGGTACTACACTCCTCTACAAGGTACAGTACAGCAATGGTTCACCCTCTGATAGGCCAGGTACCCCCAGGTTATCTAATCAGTCCTGGTACTACCCTCTGATAGGCCAGGTACCCCCAGGTTATATAATCCTGGTACCACCCTCTGATAGGCCAGGTACCCCCAGGTTATCTAATCAGTCCTGGTACTACCCTCTGATAGGCCAGGTCCCCCCAGGTTATATAGTCCTGGTACTACCCTCTGATAGGCCAGGTACCCCCAGGTTATCTAATCAGTCCTGGTACTACCCTCTGATAGGCCAGGTACCCCCAGGTTATATAGTCCTGGTACTACCCTCTGATTGGCCAGGTACCCCCAGGTTATCTAATCCTGGTACTACCCTCTGATAGGCCAGGTCCCCCCAGGTTATATAGTCCTGGTACTACCCTCTGATTGGCCAGGTACCCCCAGGTTATCTAATCCTGGTACTACCCTCTGATAGGCCAGGTCCCCCCAGGTTATATAGTCCTGGTACTACCCTCTGATTGGCCAGGTACCCCCAGGTTATATAGTCCTGGTACTACCCTCTGATTGGCCAGGTACCCCCAGGTTATATAATCCTGGTACTACCCTCTGATAGGCCAGGTACCCCCAGGTTATATAATCCTGGTACTACCCTCTGATTGGCCAGGTACCCCCAGGTTATATAGTCCTGGTACTACCCTCTGATTGGCCAGGTACCCCAGGTTATATAATCCTGGTACTACCCTCTGATTGGCCAGGTACCCCCAGGTTATATAGTCCTGGTACTACCCTCTGATTGGCCAGGTACCCCCAGGTTATATAATCCTGGTACTACCCTCTGATAGGCCAGGTACCCCCAGGTTATATAGTCCTGGTACTACCCTCTGATTGGCCAGGTACCCCCAGGTTATATAATCCTGGTACTACCCTCTGATAGGCCAGGTACCCCCAGGTTATATAGTCCTGGTACTACCCTCTGATAGGCCAGGTACCCCAGGTTATATAATCCTGGTACTACCCTCTGATAGGCCAGGTACCCCCAGGTTATCTAATCAGTCCTGGTACTACCCTCTGATAGGCCAGGTACCCCCAGGTTATCTAATCCTGGTACTACCCTCTGATAGGCCAGGTACCCCCAGGTTATCTAATCCTGGTACTACCCTCTGATAGGCCAGGTACCCCCAGGTTATCTAATCAGTCCTGGTACTACCCTCTGATAGGCCAGGTCCCCCCAGGTTATCTAATCAGTCCTGGTACTACCCTCTGATTGGCCAGGTACCCCCAGGTTATCTAATCAGTCCTGGTACTACCCTCCGATAGGCCAGGTACCCCCAGGTTATATAATCCTGGTACTACCCTCTGATAGGCCAGGTCCCCCCAGGTTATCTAATCAGCCCTGGTACTACCCTCTGATAGGCCAGGTCCCCCCAGGTTATATAGTCCTGGTACTACCCTCTGATAGGCAAGGTCCCCCCAGGTTATATAGTCCTGGTACTACCCTCTGATAGGCCAGGTACCCCCAGGTTATATAATCCTGGTACTACCCTCTGATAGGCCAGGTACCCCCAGGTTATCTAATCAGTCCTGGTACTACCCTCTGATAGGCCAGGTACCCCCAGGTTATCTAATCAGTCCTGGTACTACGCTCTGATAGGCCAGGTCCCCCCAGGTTATATAGTCCTGGTACTACCCTCTGATAGGCCAGGTACCCCCAGGTTATATAGTCCTGGTACTACCCTCTGATAGGCCAGGTCCCCCCAGGTTATCTAATCAGTCCTGGTACTACCCTCCGATAGGCCAGGTACCCCCAGGTTATATAATCCTGGTACTACCCTCTGATAGGCCAGGTCCCCCAGGTTATCTTATCAGTCCTGTACTACCCTCTGATAGGCCAGGTCCCCCAGGTTATCTAATCAGTCCTGGTACTACCCTCTGATAGGCCAGGTCCCCCAGGTTATATAGTCCTGGTACTACCCTCTGATAGGCCAGGTACCCCCAGGTTATCTAATCAGTCCTGGTACTACCCTCTGATTGGCCAGGTCCCCCAGGTTATCTAATCAGTCCTGGTACTACCCTCTGATAGGCCAGGTCCCCCCAGGTTATCTAATCAGTCCTGGTACTACCCTCTGATTGGCCAGGTCCCCCCAGGTTATCTAATCAGTCCTGGTACTACCCTCTGATAGGCCAGGTCCCCCCAGGTTATCTAATCAGTCCTGGTACTACCCTCTGATAGGCCAGGTACCCCCAGGTTATATAGTCCTGGTACTACCCTCTGATTGGCCAGGTACCCCCAGGTTATATAATCCTGGTACTACCCTCTGATAGGCCAGGTACCCCCAGGTTATATAGTCCTGGTACTACCCTCTGATAGGCCAGGTACCCCCAGGTTATATAGTCCTGGTACTACCCTCTGATAGGCCAGGTCCCCCCAGGTTATCTAATCAGTCCTGGTACTACCCTCCGATAGGCCAGGTACCCCCAGGTTATATAATCCTGGTACTACCCTCTGATAGGCCAGGTCCCCCCAGGTTATCTAATCAGTCCTGTACTACCCTCTGATAGGCCAGGTCCCCCCAGGTTATCTAATCAGTCCTGGTACTACCCTCTGATAGGCCAGGTCCCCCCAGGTTATATAGTCCTGGTACTACCCTCTGATAGGCCAGGTACCCCCAGGTTATCTAATCAGTCCTGGTACTACCCTCTGATTGGCCAGGTCCCCCCAGGTTATCTAATCAGTCCTGGTACTACCCTCTGATAGGCCAGGTCCCCCCAGGTTATCTAATCAGTCCTGGTACTACCCTCTGATTGGCCAGGTCCCCCCAGGTTATCTAATCAGTCCTGGTACTACCCTCTGATAGGCCAGGTCCCCCCAGGTTATCTAATCAGTCCTGGTACTACCCTCTGATAGGCCAGGTACCCCCAGGTTATATAGTCCTGGTACTACCCTCTGATTGGCCAGGTACCCCCAGGTTATATAATCCTGGTACTACCCTCTGATAGGCCAGGTACCCCCAGGTTATCTAATCAGTCCTGGTACTACCCTCTGATAGGCCAGGTACCCCCAGGTTATCTAATCCTGGTACTACCCTCTGATAGGCCAGGTACCCCCAGGTTATCTAATCCTGGTACTACCCTCTGATAGGCCAGGTACCCCCAGGTTATCTAATCAGTCCTGGTACTACCCTCTGATAGGCCAGGTCCCCCCAGGTTATATAATCAGTCCTGGTACTACCCTCTGATTGGCCAGGTACCCCCAGGTTATCTAATCAGTCCTGGTACTACCCTCCGATAGGCCAGGTACCCCCAGGTTATATAATCCTGGTACTACCCTCTGATAGGCCAGGTCCCCCCAGGTTATCTAATCAGTCCTGGTACTACCCTCTGATAGGCCAGGTACCCCCAGGTTATCTAATCAGTCCTGGTACTACCCTCTGATAGGCCAGGTACCCCCAGGTTATCTAATCAGTCCTGGTACTACGCTCTGATAGGCCAGGTCCCCCCAGGTTATATAGTCCTGGTACTACCCTCTGATAGGCCATTTACCCCCAGGTTATATAGTCCTGGTACTACCCTCTGATAGGCCAGGTCCCCCCAGGTTATCTAATCAGTCCTGGTACTACCCTCCGATAGGCCAGGTACCCCCAGGTTATATAATCCTGGTACTACCCTCTGATAGGCCAGGTCCCCCCAGGTTATCTAATCAGTCCTGTACTACCCTCTGATAGGCCAGGTCCCCCCAGGTTATCTAATCAGTCCTGGTACTACCCTCTGATAGGCCAGGTCCCCCCAGGTTATATAGTCCTGGTACTACCCTCTGATAGGCCAGGTACCCCCAGGTTATCTAATCAGTCCTGGTACTACCCTCTGATTGGCCAGGTCCCCCCAGGTTATCTAATCAGTCCTGGTACTACCCTCTGATAGGCCAGGTCCCCCCAGGTTATCTAATCAGTCCTGGTACTAACCTCTGATAGGCCAGGTCCCCCCAGGTTATCTAATCAGTCCTGGTACTACCCTCTGATTGGCCAGGTCCCCCCAGGTTATCTAATCAGTCCTGGTACTACCCTCTGATAGGCCAGGTCCCCCCAGGTTATCTAATCCTGGTACTACCTTCTGATTGGCCAGGTACCCCCAGGTTATCTAATCCTGGTACTACCCTCTGATAGGCCAGGTACCCCCAGGTTATCTAATCCTGGTACTACCCTCTGATAGGCCAGGTACCCCCAGGTTATCTAATCAGTCCTGGTACTACCCTCTGATAGGCCAGGTACCCCCAGGTTATCTAATCCTGGTACTACCCTCTGATAGGCCAGGTACCCCCAGGTTATATAATCCTGGTACTACCCTCTGATAGGCCAGGTACCCCCAGGTTATATAATCCTGGTACTACCCTCTGATAGGCCAGGTACCCCCAGGTTATCTAATCCTGGTACTACCCTCTGATAGGCCAGGTACCCCCAGGTTATCTAATCCTGGTACTACCCTCTGATTGGCCAGGTACCCCCAGGTTATCTAATCAGTCCTGGTACTACCCACTGATAGGCCAGGTACCCCCAGGTTATCTAATCAGTCCTGGTACTACCCTCTGATAGGCCAGGTACCCCCAGGTTATATAGTCCTGGTACTACCCTCTGATAGGCCAGGTCCCCCCAGGTTATATAGTCCTGGTACTACCCTCTGATTGGCCAGGTACCCCCAGGTTATCTAATCAGTCCTGGTACTACCCTCTGATAGGCCAGGTACCCCCAGGTTATCTAATCAGTCCTGGTACTACCCTCTGATAGGCCAGGTACCCCCAGGTTATCTAACCAGTCCTGGTACTACCCTCTGATAGGCCAGGTACCCCCAGGTTATATAGTCCTGGTACTACCCTCTGATAGGCCAGGTCCCCCAGGTTATCTAATCAGTCCTGGTACTACCCTCTGATAGGCCAGGTACCCCCAGGTTATATAATCCTGGTACTACCCTCTGATAGGCCAGGTACCCCCAGGTTATCTAATCAGTCCTGGTACTACACTCTGATAGGCCAGGTACCCCCAGGTTATATAGTCCTGGTACTACCCTCTGATAGGCCAGGTACCCCCAGGTTATATAGTCCTGGTACTACCCTCTGATAGGCCAGGTACCCCCAGGTTATATAGTCCTGGTACTACCCTCTGATAGGCCAGGTCCCCCCAGGTTATCTAATCAGTCCTGGTACTACCCTCTGATAGGCCAGGTCCCCCCAGGTTATCTAATCAGTCCTGGTACTACCCTCTGATAGGCCAGGTACCCCCAGGTTATATAATCAGTCCTGGTACTACCCTCTGATAGGCCAGGTCCCCCCAGGTTTTATAATCCTGGTACTACACTCTTATAGGCCAGGTACCCCCAGGTTATCTAATCCTGGTACTACCCTCTGATAGGCCAGGTCCCCCCAGGTTATATAGTCCTGGTACTACCCTCTGATAGGCCAGGTCCCCCCAGGTTATATAGTCCTGGTACTACCCTCTGATAGGCCAGGTCCCCCCAGGTTATATAGTCCTGGTACTACCCTCTGATAGGCCAGGTCCCCCCAGGTTATATAGTCCTGGTACTACCCTCTGATAGGCCAGGTCCCCCCAGGTTATATAGTCCTGGTACTACCCTCTGATTGGCCAGGTACCCCCAGGTTATATATTCCTGGTACTACCCTCTGATAGGCCAGGTCCCCGCAGGTTATATAGTCCTGGTACTACCCTCTGATTGGCCAGGTACCCCCAGGTTATATAATCCTGGTACTACCCTCTGATAGGCCAGGTCCCCCCAGGTTATATAGTCCTGGTACTACCCTCTGATAGGCCAGGTACCCCCCAGGTTATATAATCCTGGTACTACCCTCTGATAGGCCAGGTCCCCCCAGGTTATATAGTCCTGGTACTACCCTCTGATTGGCCAGGTACCCCCAGGTTATATAGTCCTGGTACTACCCTCTGATAGGCCAGGTACCCCCAGGTTATCTAATCCTGGTACTACCCTCTGATAGGCCAGGTACCCCCAGGTTATCTAATCCTGGTACTACCCTCTGATAGGCCAGGTCCCCCCAGGTTATATAGTCCTGGTACTACCCTCTGATTGGCCAGGTCCCCCAGGTTATATAATCCTGGTACTACCCTCTGATAGGCCAGGTCCCCCCAGGTTATATAATCAGTCCTGGTACTACCCTCTGATAGGCCAGGTACCCCCAGGTTATATAATCAGTCCTGGTACTACCCTCTGATAGGCCAGGTCCCCCCAGGTTATCTAATCAGTCCTGGTACTACCCTCTGATAGGCCAGGTACCCCCAGGTTATATAATCAGTCCTGGTACTACCCTCTGATAGGCCAGGTCCCCCCAGGTTATATAATCCTGGTACTACACTCTGATAGGCCAGGTACCCCCAGGTTATCTAATCCTGGTACTACCCTCTGATAGGCCAGGTCCCCCCAGGTTATATAGTCCTGGTACTACCCTCTGATAGGCCACGTCCCCCCAGGTTATATAGTCCTGGTACTACCCTCTGATAGGCCAGGTCCCCCCAGGTTATATAGTCCTGGTACTACCCTCTGATAGGCCAGGTCCCCCCAGGTTATATAGTCCTGGTACTACCCTCTGATTGGCCAGGTCCCCCCAGGTTATATAATCCTGGTACTACCCTCTGATAGGCCAGGTACCCCCAGGTTATCTAATCAGTCCTGGTACTACCCTCTGATAGGCCAGGTCCCCCCAGGTTAAAATCACTGCAGATCATCAAGGTAAGGTAGTAATGTATTGATCTGGATGATTGTATTGATGTTTCAGCCTGGGAAGTCGTGGGTGTCAGACTGTATGAAGTATGAGTGTACCGACACACTGTCAGGCCCGACCCTGGTGTCCTACTCATTCAGCTGTCCACCTTTCAACCAGACAGAGTGTATGAAGGTATGGTTAACACACACACACACACACACACACACACACACACACACACACACACACACACACACACACACACACACACACACACACACACACACACACACACACACACACACACAAACTCTCTCTATGAGGTTATTTTAGTTGACCTTTAACCCCTGAGATGTGACTGTTGTCTCCACTCTAGATTGGTGGAACCATTGTAAGTTACATGGATGGATGCTGCAAGACATGTGAGTAAAGAGAAAGACTACCTGTCCAGCTATGGTTTCTGGGTAGCTTCCTGTACGCCCATATTTAGTATTTTCCTGTTTGCCCATGTTTAGTCTCTCCCTGTATGCCCATGTTTAGTCTCTTCCTGTATGCCCATGTTTAGTATCTTCCTGTATGCCCATATTAAGTCTCTTCCTGTATGCCCATATTAAGTCTCTCCCTGTATGCCCATATTAAGTCTCTTCCTGTATGCCCATGTTTAGTCTCTCCCTGTATGCCCATATTTAGTCTCTCCCTGTATGTCCATATTAAGTCTCTTCCTGTATGCCCATATTAAGTCTCTTCCTGTATGCCCATGTTTAGTCTCTCCCTGTATGCCCATATTAAGTCTCTTCCTGTATGCCCATATTAAGTCTCTCCCTGTATGCCCATGTTTAGTCTCTCCCTGTATGCCCATATTTAGTCTCTTCCCGTATGCCCATATTTAGTCTCTCCATGTATGCCCATATTTAGTCTCTCCTGTATGCCCATATTTAGTCTCTTCCCGTATGCCCATATTTAGTCTCTCCATGTATGCTCATATTTAGTCTCTCCCTGTATGCCCATATTTAGTCTCTTCCTGTATGCCCATGTTTAGTCTCTTCCTGTATGCCCATGTTTAGTCTCTCCCCACCTGCTTCTACTGAAGTTAATCTTTGCTACCTGTTTGTCGGATAACGTGCTTCCCAGTATATGTTTGTCCTTCAGTTTATGACCTCACCACTTCAATCAGACATTTTCTCACTCCACTTATGCTTAAAATATTTTGTTTCCCCCCATTTGCGGAAACTACCTACTGTTTTAGGCAATACCTACAGCAATATGATGTTGTGGCTCCTACTATGTCCCCCCCCCCAAAAAAATGGTCCATTAACAGTAATAGGAATAGATGCTTTTCAGTGAAAATAACCAACATACACTTTACAAGCAAAATAATCTAATCTGACATCCATGTTACCATTAATGCCAAATGCCACACTTGGCGTGTTCAGAGTGATTCAACATCCATACATGAATTGATTCACACACCAATGACAAATGTAAACCAACAGTTTTAACACCCCCCAATGTTGTAAATAGAAATGCTACTACGATATTTACGGTAACTTCATTGAAAAGCATATAGAACTAGATAGATAAGAGTTGGGTTGCTTTTCTTCCTTTGTTGTGTTCGTGTGCAATCTGACCATGGTGTACCAATCCCACCAGGTACCGGATATTCTCTCTTGCCCTTCCCTGTTAGTCCCCTGACACCCACAGTTAACACCAACTGTGAACGAGGTACCCGTCACTGATACAGATCTCTATGAGACAACAAGGCTTGCCAGCACCATTGTTGATATCCAACAATGTACTCCCCTTTTTGTTTGGTTTCTACAGAAACAATTACAGTACAGGACAAGTCAAAACAGACTCTTTTGTGGCATTTTTGTTGTTGTTGTCATCCACTATTTTGTTGCCATTTTTCCTCCAATTGTCCTCTGCGGATCACATGACACAGCTAAATCTTTCCCCATATTGCACTGTTGTGGGCAGTGCATTGTTGATCTCCAACAATGTACTGTTGGTAGTGGCCAAGTGGTCTGCAGTCGGTCAGATGTCTGCGTGGTGTCTTGAACTGTAGTAGGGCATCTTTTAGTACTGCTGAACACGGGTGTTATGGGGGTTTGTACTGTCGCTAATGTTTTGGCTAATATGGTATAATTTGTATCCATTTTTAAAAATGCTCCTCTTTATGTATGTAATACTTCCCATAGTTTCCCCCCCATCCCAGTCTTCCTGAAAGATGACGTGCAGTAGCACTGAAATATTTTATGCCATATTATCCAAACAATAACATCACCTGCTAACAAGTACTAGATGTATTCTGGTGAAAGGGTATCTGTTCTGTTTCTGAAACTTTTTTTATTTATTTTTTAATTCCTACTTTTATTAGAGGTTATAGTGGGCTTTTCACTCTTACGACAACGGACATATCCGCGTTACTTAGGCGATAAATGTTAGATATTACATTAACTCCATGCATTGTAACAGGGATATGTCATTTGTCATGCTTTTTTTGTGTGTTTTTTGTTTTGTGTCATAAACTATTGCAAAAAAAAATATTAGGACATACACATAAATGTCAGTCCTATAACCATTAGATTGTCAACATTATGTCTTCTGCTTGAAGTGGTTGAAAGTAGACCCTTGTCAATAGGTACACAGGGTAGTAATGTGTTATCATCACATAGAATTCTTAGTAACGCATTTTTGGTTGATTAACTAGGCAGCTACGTGGGGGAAAGAATTCTGTGATGGAATTACACATTGGTTAATTAACGTGTTTTTTTTTTTTACGCTGACGCCTCGTCTACACAGAGGATTAAACCAATAGGCTTTCGCATCACAGACCTCTCATACAATTGATATTGAAGTATGACATATTTCTGGCCTCCCTAAACCATTTCACATTAAAATCAATATTGCCGCCGTGGGGTATTGTTGCTCACAAAAACCTTGTGTCTCATGTACCATTTACATTCTGACAGCATGACAACAGTTGTACTGTTTTTGCTCCCTCTGTCTCTCTCTGTTCATGTATTCCTTCATGGTTTCTACTTCGTTTCTATACGGCCGGCAGATCAGAGTTCTGGTCTAATGGTTGTTCTTCAGAACCAGATCCAGACTGATGGGATGTGTGGTCAGAACCATATTAAGACTGATGGGATGTGTAGTCAGAACCAGATCCAGACTGATGGGATGTGTGGTCAGAACCAGATCCAGACTGATGGGATGTGTGGTCAGAACCAGATCCAGACTGATGGGATGTGTGGTCAGAACCAGATCCAGACTGATGGGATGTGTGGTCAGAACCAGATCCAGACTGATGGGATGTGTGGTCAGAACCAGATTAAGACTGATGAGATGTGTGGTCAGAACCAGATCCAGACTGATGGGATGTGTGGTCAGAACCAGATCCAGACTGATGGGATGTGTGGTCAGAACCAGATCCAGACTGATGAGATGTGTGGTCAGAACCAGATCCAGACTGATGGGATGTGTGGTCAGAACCAGATCCAGACTGATGGGATGTGTGTTCAGAACCAGATCCAGACTGATGGGATGTGTGGTCAGAACCAGATCCAGACTGATGAGATGTGTGGTCAGAACCAGATCCAGACTGATGAGATGTGTGTTCAGAACCAGATCCAGACTGTTGGGATGTGTGGTCAGAACCAGATCCAGACTGATGGGATGTGTGGTCAGAACCAGATCCAGACTGATGGGATGTGTGGTCAGAACCAGATCCAGACTGATGGGATGTGTGGTCAGAACCAGATTAATACTGATGGGATGTGTGGTCAGAACCAGACTGATGGGATGTGTGGTCAGAACCAGATCCAGACTGATGGGATGTGTGGTCAGAACCAGATCCAGACTGATGTGATGTGTGGTCAGAACCAGATCCAGACTGATGGGATGTGTGGTCAGAACCAGATCCAGACTGATGGGATGTGTGGTCAGAACCAGATCCAGACTGATGGGATGTGTGTTCAGAACCAGATCCAGACTGATAGGGATGTGTGGTCAGAACCAGATCCAGACTGATGAGATGTGTGGTCAGAACCAGATCCAGACTGATGGGATGTGTGGTCAGAACCAGATCCAGACTGATGGGATGTGTGGTCAGAACCAGATTAAGACTGATGAGATGTGTGGTCAGAACCAGATCCAGACTGATGGGATGTGTGGTCAGAACCAGATCCAGACTGATGGGATGTGTGGTCAGAACCAGATCCAGACTGATGGGATGTGTGGTCAGAACCAGATCCAGACTGATGAGATGTGTGGTCAGAACCAGATCCAGACTGATGGGATGTGTGGTCAGAACCAGATCCAGACTGATGGGATGTGTGTTCAGAACCAGATCCAGACTGATGGGATGTGTGGTCAGAACCAGATCCAGACTGATGAGATGTGTGGTCAGAACCAGATCCAGACTGATGAGATGTGTGTTCAGAACCAGATCCAGACTGTTGGGATGTGTGGTCAGAACCAGATCCAGACTGATGGGATGTGTGGTCAGAACCAGATCCAGACTGATGGGATGTGTGGTCAGAACCAGATCCAGACTGATGGGATGTGTGGTCAGAACCAGATTAATACTGATGGGATGTGTGGTCAGAACCAGACTGATGGGATGTGTGGTCAGAACCAGATCCAGACTGATGGGATGTGTGGTCAGAACCAGATCCAGACTGATGGGATGTGTGGTCAGAACCAGATCCAGACTGATGGGATGTGTGGTCAGAACCAGATCCAGACTGATGGGATGTGTGGTCAGAACCAGATCCAGACTGATGGGATGTGTGGTCAGAACCAGATCCAGACTGATGGGATGTGTGGTCAGAACCAGATCCAGACTGATGGGATGTGTGGTCAGAACCAGATCCAGACTGATGGGATGTGTGGTCAGAACCAGATCCAGACTGATGGGATGTGTGGTCAGAACCAGATCCAGACTGATGAGATGTGTGGTCAGAACCAGATCCAGACTGATGGGATGTGTGGTCAGAACCAGATCCAGACTGATGGGATGTGTGTTCAGAACCAGATCCAGACTGATGGGATGTGTGGTCAGAACCAGATCCAGACTGATGAGATGTGTGGTCAGAACCAGATCCAGACTGATGAGATGTGTGTTCAGAACCAGATCCAGACTGTTGGGATGTGTGGTCAGAACCAGATCCAGACTGATGGGATGTGTGGTCAGAACCAGATCCAGACTGATGGGATGTGTGGTCAGAACCAGATCCAGACTGATGGGATGTGTGGTCAGAACCAGATTAATACTGATGGGATGTGTGGTCAGAACCAGACTGATGGGATGTGTGGTCAGAACCAGATCCAGACTGATGGGATGTGTGGTCAGAACCAGATCCAGACTGATGGGATGTGTGGTCAGAACCAGATCCAGACTGATGGGATGTGTGGTCAGAACCAGATCCAGACTGATGGGATGTGTGGTCAGAACCAGATCCAGACTGATGGGATGTGTGGTCAGAACCAGATCCAGACTGATGGGATGTGTGGTCAGAACCAGATCCAGACTGATGGGATGTGTGGTCAGAACCAGATCCAGACTGATGGGATGTGTGGTCAGAACCAGATCCAGACTGATGAGATGTGTGGTCAGAACCAGATCCAGACTGATGGGATGTGTGGTCAGAACCAGATCCAGACTGATGGGATGTGTGGTCAGAACCAGATCCAGACTGATGGGGATGTGTGGTCAGAACCAGATCCAGACTGATGGGATGTGTGGTCAGAACCAGATCCAGACTGATGGGATGTGTGGTCAGAACCAGATCCAGACTGATGAGATGTGTGGTCAGAACCAGATCCAGACTGATGGGATGTGTGGTCAGAACCAGATCCAGACTGATGGGATGTGTGGTCAGAACCAGATCCAGACTGATGAGATGTGTGGTCAGAACCAGATCCAGACTGATGAGATGTGTGGTCAGAACCAGATCCAGACTGATGGGGATGTGTGGTCAGAACCAGATCCAGACTGATGGGATGTGTGGTCAGAACCAGATCCAGACGGATGGGATGTGTGGTCAGAACCAGATCCAGACTGATGGGATGTGTGGTCAGAACCAGATCCAGACTGATGGGATGTGTGGTCATTGTATTTGTGAACCCTGCAGGTAAAGAAGATGGGAGGTCCTGTCAGAAGGTGACAGTAAGGATGACGATACGGAAGAACGACTGTCGCAGTAACAGACCGGTACGTTTTTTGTTTTTTTGTCTTAATTGATTCTGACCTCGTTATATAAATGTGACATCAAAATGTAGGAATAGTACCATGTCTGGGAAACTTGTTTCTGGATGAGTAGGAGGGTCAAGTCCGTCATGGATTATTGTGCCACGATGGTTCAGCAATATCTTCATCACGATAACGGCTTTTATCATGATGTCTTAAAAAAACAAAACGCAAAAAAGATCATCTTTATGTCGCATTAAGGATAATTCATAGCCCGTCTATACCACCTGGATTAAAGAGGTACGGTCATTTTATATGGCGTAGATCAGCTACGAACTGTCCTTACTAATGCTATGTTTGGCGTAGTCGGCAGGATTAGGATATTTACATTTAGCATTACATCCACCTTGTTACATTGTTTGTTGTTGTTTTTTTTCTTCCTCCAGGTCAACATAGTGTCATGTGACGGGAAGTGTCCGTCGGCCAGTATTTACAACTACAACATCAACACGTACGCCAGGTTCTGTAAGTGCTGCCGCGAGATGGGCCTGCAGAGGCGCTCCGTGCAGCTCTACTGCAGTGGCAACTCCACGTGGGTCAACTACTCTATACAGGAACCCACCGACTGCTCCTGCCAGTGGTCTTAGTGGCCACACACGCACGCACGCGTACGCACGCACGCTGCATACACACACACGCACGCGCACGCACGCATGCACACGCACGCACACACACACACACACACACACACACACACACACACACACACACACACACACACACACACACACACACACACACACACACACACACACACACACACACACACACACACACACACACACACACACACACACACACACACACACACACTGCAGAGACACTACTCTTGTATGTCAGACGGACCACAGAAGGTTGGGTATAGCAGAGCATGGTTTGGGGGCTTTGGGGCAGTTGAAGGTGGGTAGGGATGTATAAGGACACAGCACAGCATCTATACAGGCTGAGAGGAGGAGGAAGCTATGAATGGCTGTCATCCTACCGAACCAAAAAGGCACCGTTACATTTCATGTTGATATGTTGTTTTTTTATTTTATTTCTCTTTATTTAAATTCTGCATTTCTATCTCTGAGAGTCAGACTCGATGTCAGATCACGTTGTGTATCCAGAGCTGTCGGGTTCGTTTCGGGTTGGAAATGGTGTATTTCACAGTTTGTTACTCTTCACGTACCTCATATGGGGTGGCAGGGTAGCCTAGTGGTTAGAGTGTAGAGGCGGCAGGGTTGCCTAGTGGTTAGAGTGTAGAGGCGGCAGCGTAGCCTAGTGGTTAGAGAGTTGGACTAGTAACCGGAAGGTTGCAAGTTCAAACCCCCGAGCTGACAAGGTACAAATCTGTCATTCTGCCCCTGAACAAGGCAGTGAACCCACTGTTCCTAGACCAGTTAACCCACTGTTCCTAGACCAGTTAACCCACTGTTCCTAGACCAGTTAACCCACTGTTCCTAGACCAGTTAACCCACTGTTCCTAGACCAGTTAACCCACTGTTCCTAGACCAGTTAACCCACTGTTCCCAGGCCGTCATTGAAAATAAAATCTGTTAAATAAAGGTAAAAACATTGGTAGCTCTTTCAGAGGTCAAGTCCACAAAAAAGCCACAAGAATTTGAAACGTAATTTGAGTGTGTTTTCTTTGACACTAAGAATATACAGCTTTAGTACTGTAGCTATATTCAACTCCAGAGTGTGTTGTACTACACATACACTACCGTTCAAAAGTTTGAGGTCACTTAGAAATGCCCTTGTTTTTTAAATAAAAGCATAATTTGTTGTCCATTAAAATAACATCAAATTGATAACAAATACAGTGTAGACATTGTTAATGTTGTAAATGACTATTGTAGCTGGAAACGTCTGATTTTCAATGGAATATCTACATAGCCGTACCGGAGGCCCATTATCAGCAACCATCACTCCTGTGTTCCAATGGCACGTTGTGTTAGCTAATCCAAGTTTAGAATTTTAAAAGGCTAATTGATCATTAGAAAACCCTTTTGCAGCTATGTTAGTACAGTACTAGCTGTGTACTACTCCCTTCCCAGAACAGCGCAAACTAACCAGAATAGAAAGAGGAGTGGGAGGCCCCGGTGCACAACTGAGCAAGAGGACAAGTACGTTATGGTGTCTAGTTTGAGAAACAGACACCTCACAAGTCCTCAACTGGCAGCTTCGTTAAAAAGTACCTGCAAAACACCAGTCTCAACGTCAACAGTGAAGAGGCGTCTACGAGATGCTGGCCTTCTAGGCAGAGTTACAAAGAAAAAGCCATATCTCAGACTGGCCAATAAAAATAAAAGATTAAGATGGGAAAAAGAACACAGACACTGGACAGAGGAACTCTGACTAGAAGGCCAGCATCCCAGAGTCGCCTCTTCACTGTTGACGTTGAGACTGGACAGAGGAACTCTGCCTAGAAGGCCAGCATCCCAGAGTCGCCTCTTCACTGTTGACGTTGAGACTGGACAGAGGAACTCTGCCTAGAAGGCCAGCATCCCAGAGTCGTCTCTTCACTGTTGACATTGAGACTGGTGTTTGCGGATACAATTTTGGATACACAATAATTACAACTAGCTGATACACAATAACTACAACTAGCTGATACACAATAACTACAACTAGCTGATACACAATAACTACAACTAGCTGATACATGATACACAATACAATAACTACAACTAGCTGATACACAACACAATAACTACAACTAGCTGATACACAATAACTACAACTAGCTGATACACAACACAATAACTACAACTAGCTGATACACAATAACTACAACTAGCTGATACACAACAACTACAACTAGCTGATACACAATAACTACAACTAGCTGATACACAACACAATAACTAGAACTAGCTGATACACAATAACTACAACTAGCTGATACACAATAACTACAACGAGCTGATAAACAATAACTACAACTAGCTGATACATGATACACAATACAATAACTACAACTAGCTGATACACAACACAATAACTACAACTAGCTGATACACAATAACTACAACTAGCTGATACACAACACAATAACTACAACTAGCTGATACACAATAACTACAACTAGCTGATACACAACAACTACAACTAGCTGATACACAATAACTACAACTAGCTGATACACAACACAATAACTAGAACTAGCTGATACACAATAACTACAACTAGCTGATACACAATAACTACAACTAGCTGATACACAATAACTACAACTAGCTGATACACAACAACTACAACTAGCTGATACACAATAACTACAACGAGCTGATAAACAATAACTACAACTAGCTGATACACAATAACTACAACTAGCTGATACACAACAAATACAACTAGCTGATACACAATAACTACAACTAGCTGATACACAATAACTACAACTAGCTGATACACAATAACTACAACTAGCTGATACACAATAACTACAACTAGCTGATACACAATAACTACAACTAGCTGATACACAACAACTACAACTAGCTGATACACAATAACTACAACTAGCTGATACACAATAACTACAACTAGCTGATACACAATAACTACAACTAGCTGATACACAATAACTACAACTAGCTGATACACAACAACTACAACTAGCTGATACACAATAACTACAACGAGCTGATAAACAATAACTACAACTAGCTGATACACAATAACTACAACTAGCTGATACACAACAAATACAACTAGCTGATACACAATAACTACAACTAGCTGATACACAATAACTACAACTAGCTGATACACAACAACTACAACTAGCTGATACACAATAACTACAACGAGCTGATAAACAATAACTACAACTAGCTGATACACAATAACTGCAACTAGCTGATACCCAATAACTACAACTAGCTGATACACAATAACTACAACTAGCTGATACACAATAACTGCAACTAGCTGATACCCAATAACTACAACTAGCTGATACACAACAACTACAACTAGCTGATACACAATAACTACAACTAACTGATACACAACACAATAACTACAACTAGCTGATACACAATAACTACAACTAGCTGATACACAACACAATAACTACAACTGGCTGACCCACAATAACTACAACTAGCTGATACACAATAACTACAACTAGCTGATACACAATAACTACAACTAGCTGATACACAATAACTACAACTAGCTGACACACAATAACTACAACTAGCTGATACACAATAACTACAACTAGCTGATACACAATAACTACAACTAGCTGATACACAACAACTACACCTAGCTGATACACAATAACTACAACTAGCTGATACACAATAACTACAACTAGCTGATACACAATAACTACAACTAGCTGATACACAATAACTACAACTAGCTGATACACAATAACTACAACGAGCTGATACACAATAACTACAACTAGCTGATACACAATAACTACAACTAGCTGATACACAATAACTACAACTAGCTGATACACAATAACTACAACGAGCTGATACACAATAACTACAACTAGCTGATACACAATAACTACAACTAGCTGATACACAATAACTACAACTAGCTGATACACAATAACTACAATTAGCTGATACACAACACAATAACTACAACTAGCTGATACACAATAACTACAACTAGCTGATACACAATAACTACAACTAGCTGATACACAATAACTACAACTAGCTGATACACAATAACTACAATTAGCTGATACACAACACAATAACCACAACTAGCTGATACACAATAACTACAACTAGCTGATATACAATAACTACAACTAGCTGATACACAATAACTACAACTAGCTGATACACAATAACTACAACTAGCTGATACACAATACAATAACTACAACTAGCTGATACACAACACAATAACTACAACTAGCTGATACACAATACAATAACTACAACTAGCTGATACACAATAACTACAACTAGCTGATACACAATAACTACAACTAGCTGATACACAACACAATAACTACAACTAGCTGATACACAACACAATAACTACAACTAGCTGATACACAATAACTGCAACTAGCTGATACACAATAACTACAACTAGCTGATACACAATACAATAACTACAACTAGCTGATACACAACACAATAACTACAACTAGCTGATACACAATACAATAACTACAACTAGCTGATACACAATAACTACAACTAGCTGATACACAATAACTACAACTAGCTGATACACAACACAATAACTACAACTAGCTGATACACAACACAATAACTACAACTAGCTGATACACAATAACTACAACTAGCTGATACACAATAACTACAACTAGCTGATACACAATAACTACAACTAGCTGATACACAATAACTACAACTAGCTGATACACAATAACTACAACTAGCTGATACACAACACAATAACTACAACTAGCTGATACACAATAACTACAACTAGCTGATACACAACACAATAACTACAACTAGCTGATACACAATAACTACAACTGGCTGATACACAATAACTACAACTAGCTGATACACAATAACTACAACTAGCTGATACACAATAACTACAACTAGCTGATACAATAATAACTACAACTAGCTGACAACTAGCTGATACACAATAACTACAACTAGCTGATACACAACACAATAACTACAACTAGCTGATACACAACACAATAACTACAACTAGCTGATACACAATAACTACAACTAGCTGATACACAGCACAATAACTACAACTAGCTGATACACAATAACTACAACTGGCTGATACACAATAACTACAACTAGCTGATACACAACACAATAACTACAACTAGCTGATACACAACACAATAACTACAATGAGCTGGTACACAATAACTACAACTTGCTGATACACAACACAATAACTACAACTAGCTGATACACAATAACTACAACTAGCTGATACACAACACAATAACTACAACTAGCTGATACACAACACAATAACTACAACTAGCTGATACACAATAACTACAACTAGCTGATACACAACACAATAACTACAACTAGCTGATACACAACACAATATCTACAACTAGCTGATACACAATAACTACAACTAGCTGATACACAATAACGACAACTAGCTGATACACAATAACTACAACTAGCTGATACACAATAACTACAACTAGCTGATACACAATAACTACAACTAGCTGATACACAACACAATATCTACAACTAGCTGATACACAATAACTACAACTAGCTGATACACAATAACTACAACTAGCTGATACACAATAACTACAACTAGCTGATACACAATAACTACAACTAGCTGATACACAATACAATAACTACAACTAGCTGATACACAATAACTACAACTAGCTGATACACAATAACTACAATTAGCTGATACACAACACAATAACTACAACTAGCTGATACACAATAACTACAACTAGCTGATACACAATAACTACAACTGGCTGATACACAATAACTACAACTAGCTGATACACAATAACTACAACTAGCTGATACACAACACAATATCTACAACTAGCTGATACACAATAACTACAACTAGCTGATACACAACACAATATCTACAACTAGCTGATACACAATAACTACAACTAGCTGATACACAATAACGACAACTAGCTGATACACAATAACTACAACTAGCTGATACACAATAACTACAACTAGCTGATACACAATAACTACAACTAGCTGATACACAATAACTACAACTAGCTGATACACAATACAATAACTAGAACTAGCTGATACACAACACAATAACTACAACTAGCTGATACACAATAACTACAACTAGCTGATACACAACACAATAACTACAACTAGCTGATACACAACACAATAACTACAATGAGCTGGTACACAATAACTACAACTAGCTGATACACAACACAATAACTACAACTAGCTGATACACAATAACTACAACTAGCTGATACACAATAACTACAACTAGCTGATACACAACACAATAACTACAACTAGCTGATACACAATAACTACAACTAGCTGATACACAATAACTACAACTAGCTGATACACAGCACAATAACTACAACTAGCTGATACACAACACAATAACTACAACTAGCTGATACACAACACAATAACTACAATGAGCTGATACACAATAACTACAACTAGCTGATACACAACACAATAACTACAACTGGCTGATACACAATAACTACAACTAGCTGATACACAATAACTACAATTAGCTGATACACAACACAATAACTACAACTAGCTGATACACAATAACTACAACTAGCTGATACACAACACAATAACTACAACTAGCTGATACACAACACAATAACTACAACTAGCTGATACACAACACAATAACTACAATGAGCTGATACACAATAACTACAACTAGCTGATACACAACACAATAACTACAACTAGCTGAGACACAACACAATATCTACAACTAGCTGATACACAATAACTACAACTAGCTGATACACAATAACTACAACTGGCTCTGCAAAATTGTGTACTTGTGTATCAATAATAAGCAAACATGTGCAGCAATTTGTATCTCGGTGCAAGTATGTGGTATCTCCATGTTGTGTAGCTGACTGTGGTCTGGTGGGGCGTACGTACCTCCTGTAGGAATTAGATCTGACTCTAAGACAGCCCCACTCTATTTATTTTGCAGGAATTAGATCTGACTCTAAGACAGCCCCACTCTATTTATTTTGCAGGAATTAGATCTGACTCTAAGACAGCCCCACTCTATTTATTTTGCAGGTAAAATGTGAGAGGATAGAGTCCAACGTTAACACTGAATTCAGACATCAAGTTGTGCGTCATTTGTACATAAATACATTCCCGATCTTTGTGCCTTTTGTGGAAATAAGTATTTTTACATTTAAAAAAAATATATATATTTCGATGTATTACTTTTAGAGAGTTATAACACTTCAATATGCTGTATATCAAGTGATATTAAATGTGCTTAATGTTACCATACTAGAGAGGTGTTGCTGAATAATTACAAATCAAGTTGTATGTCGACCATTTTATTTATTTGTTCCTGTTCAACTTTGCACAGCGTTCATTCTTTTGGTATTGGGGATTTTTGTCAACACAGTTTTGTCAAGCATTTGGCCCTGATATATTTAACCCCCAATAGCACTCTCCAAAACTGGTTTGGTTGCAGACCAGAAGTTTTTTTTACAACTTTAATTTGTGGATATTTTTGAAATTGAAAATGTTAGGGGATAAAATGTAAATTGATTTTTTTCTACTAAGAGGTTGAAAGAATCACGCTTTGAAATCACTTTGTTGATAATACAGTAACTTGGTTGACGATAAGGTCTTCAAAATATGTTTTTGTCACTTGATCGTAATACATATTTTTAACAAATAAATATTCACAGCATAATACAAATTTTGTGAAATGTGTGGTGTCAATAATAAGTGTTGTGATTGGTTTGCTTGTGTTTCAAGCATTTTCAATAACTTAAGTTCATTGTAAAGATAATTGTTGAATTGTGTTATTATTGGAGATATGAAACAATGGCCACAGGTTAGTGTAGTGAAACTAAATGTACATTTGAATTTTCAATAAATATTTCCTTAGAAATCCCTAAGTTATCCTGACTGGTTTCTGTATAAATGTTTCTAATGTTATACAGTGGACATGTTTTTGTGGTGTAGATTGAGTTTCAGGACACATAATGTTATGGTCAATATTGGCTCCATGTTGGTTACTTTAGTAGTATTTAGTGTATCAGCACATTAAAATAGACTAGTTGATCATCCTACAGGGAACATGCTAGCTGTATATATTGATTTTTTATTTTATTTAACCTTGATTTAACTAAGCAAGTCAGTTAAGAAAAAATGATTATTTACATTGACGGCCTACACCGGCCAATCACGGACATGCGCCATACTATGGGACTCCCAATCACTGCTGGATGTGATGCAGCCTGGATTCCAACCAGGGGACTGTAGTGACGCCTCTCGTACTGAGATACAGTGTCTTAGACCGCTGACCCACCCGGGAGCCCAAGGTTTATAGCAGACACAGTGCCTAAAACCGCTGGACCACCCGGGAGCCCAAGGTTTATAGTAGATACAGTGCCTTAGACCGCTGACCCACCCGGGAGCCCAAGGTTTATAGTAGACACAGTGTCTTAGACCGCTGACCCACTCGGGAGCCCAAGGTTTATAGTAGACACAGTGTCTTAGACCGCTGACCCACCCGGGAGCCCAAGGTTTATAGCAGACACAGTGCCTAAAACCGCTGGACCACCCGGGAGCCCAAGGTTTATAGTAGATACAGTGCCTTAGACCGCTGACCCACCCGGGAGCCCAAGGTTTATAGTAGACACAGTGTCTTAGACCGCTGACCCACCCGGGAGCCCAAGGTTTATAGCAGACACAGTGTCTTAGACCGCTGACCCACCCGGGAGCCCAAGGTTTATAGCAGACACAGTGTCTTAGACCGCTGACCCACCGGGAGCCCAAGGTTTATAGCAGACACAGTGTCTTAGACCGCTGACCCACCCGGGAGCCCAAGGTTTATAGCAGACACAGTGCCTTAGACCACTGACCCACCGGGAGCCCAAGGTTTATAGCAGACACAGTGCCTTAGACCGCTGCACCAGCCGGGAGCCCAAGGTTTATAGCAGACACAGTGCCTTAGACCGCTGCACCAGCCGGGAGCCCAAGGTTTATAGCAGACACAGTGTCTTAGACCGCTGCACCAGCCGGGTTTAACCCCACCCTCAGAGATGACACTGTAGAGTTACACTGCATGGAGCAGGGTAAACCTTGTGGTTTAACCCCACCCTCAGAGATGACACTGCAGAGTTACACTGCATGGAGCAGGGTTAGCCTTGTGGTTTAACCCCACCCTCAGAGATGACACACACACACACCTGATTGAATTACATTAATTTCCACATGAGTCTAGTCTAGGCCAATCAGATCCAGCGTTAACAGACATCTGATACCTGAATACCAATCAGATCCAGCTTTAACCGACAGCTGACACCTGAATACCAATCAGATCCAGCGATAACCGACAGCTGACACCTGAATACCAATCAGATCCAGCGTTAACCAACAGCTGACACCTGAATACCAATCAGATCCAGCGTTAACCGATAGCTGACACCTGAATACCAATCAGATCCAGCGTTAACCAACAGCTGACACCTGCATGCCAATCAGATCCAGCGTTAACCAACAGCTGACACCTGAATACCAATCAGATCCAGCGTTAACCGATAGCTGACACCTGAATACCAATCAGATCCAGCGTTAACCAACAGCTGACACCTGCATGCCAATCAGATCCAGCGTTAACCAACAGCTGACACCTGAATACCAATCAGATCCAGCGTTAACCAACAGCTGACACCTGAATACCAATCAGATCCAGCGTTAACCGACAGCTGACACCTGCATGCCAATCAGATGGTGGTGTCAGAGGTGGAACTGCGTTGGAGCCGTCAAATCGGTGAGCAGCTGCTCTTGATCATTGTCACGAAGCCACGCCCACATTAGAATATCAGAGTGAGAAAGTGTAGGTTATAATAGAAATAATTACATTAAATAACGAGGATTTCTGTCAGCCTAATTTGAGGTGTAGATTACATCTCACATTCCAGTGTTGGAGTGTGGATGGGACTGTTTCGGTATATTTACCCCTCCGCATCGCCAGATGAATAAACTAAATGACCTCAGCTGACACTGGGCTCATATTCTAGTCGATTCTATTCCTAGGAGTATCTAACAGCCTGCATGTGTGCTGTGATATTATAGACAAATTAACCCAATGACCTGATCTCTGTAGATGTCATTAGGTTCTGATTCTATTTTGATTTTTAAATACTATTCGTAGGATTCTAAAAACAATGCCTAAAAACAATGCCTGGCTGTGTTCCAGCAGTACAGTTTAGTCACAGTGGAGGGCCCTCTGCTGGTCACGGTTAGAGGGAGTCTATAGCCCTTCACGCTACAGGACACGGTTAGAGGGAGTCTATAGCTCTTCACGCTACAGGACACGGTTAGAGGGAGTCTATAGCCCTTCACGCTACAGGACACGGTTAGAGGGAGTCTATAGCCCTTCACGCTACAGGACACGGTTAGAGGGAGTCTATAGCCCTTCACGCTACAGGACACGGTTAGAGGGAGTCTATAGCCCTTCGCTACAGGACACGGTTAGAGGGAGTCTATAGCCCTTCACGCTACAGGACACGGCTAGAAGGAGTCTATAGCCCTTCACGCTACAGGACACGGTTAGAGGGAGTCTATAGCCCTTCACGCTACAGGACACGGTTAGAGGGAGTCTATAGCCCTTCACGCTACAGGACACGGTTAGAGGGAGTCTATAGCCCTTCACGCTACAGGACACGGTTAGAGGGAGTCTATAGCCCTTCACGCTACAGGACACGGTTAGAGGGAGTCTATTGCCCTTCACGTCTACAGGACACGGTTAGAGGGAGTCTATAGCCCTTCACGCTACAGGACACGGTTAGAGGGAGTCTATAGCCCTTGACGCTACAGGACACGGTTAGAGGGAGTCTATAGCCCTTCACGCTACAGGACACGGTTAGAGGGAGTCTATTGCCCTTCACGTCTACAGGACACGGTTAGAGGGAGTCTATAGCCCTTCACTCTACAGGACACGGTTAGAGGGAGTCTATAGCCCTTCACGCTACAGGACATGGTTAGAGGGAGTCTATAGCCCTTCACGCTACAGGACACGGTTAGAGGGAGTCTATAGCCCTTCACGCTACAGGACACGGTTAGAGGGAGTCTATAGCCCTTCACGCTACAGGACACGGTTAGAGGGAGTCTATAGCCCTTCACGCTACAGGACACGGTTAGAGGGAGTCTATAGCCCTTCACGCTACAGGACACGGTTAGAGGGAGTCTATAGCCCTTCACGCTACAGGACACGGTTAGAGGGAGTCTATAGCCCTTCACGCTACAGGACACGGTTAGAGGGAGTCTATAGCCCTTCACGCTACAGGACACGGTTAGAGGGAGTCTATAGCCCTTCACGCTACAGGACACGGTTAGAGGGAGTCTATAGCCCTTCACGCTACAGGACACGGTTAGAGGGAGTCTATAGCCCTTCACGCTACAGGACACGGTTAGAGGGAGTCTATAGCCCTTCACGCTACAGGACACGGTTAGAGGGAGTCTGTAGCCCTTCACGCTACAGGACATGGTTAGAGGGAGTCTATAGCCCTTCACGCTACAGGACACGGTTAGAGGGAGTCTATAGCCCTTCACGCTACAGGACACGGTTAGAGGGAGTCTATAGCCCTTCACGCTACAGGACAGGTGTGGGTCATAGCTGGTGTAGTAGGGCTGCTAGGCTGACAGTAGTAGGTGCAGGCTTTTGCTCCAGCCAAAGCAGAAACACACCTGATTCAACTCATTAAGAATTGATTAAAGACCATAATTGGTGGATTAGTTCCATCAGATTTGAATCAGGTTTGTTGCTACTAAAGCCTATACTCATCATACCACTACTGTAGTGCCAATTCCTGCACTGGGACATCTTTCTCAAACTAGGTATCTCTGTGGTTGTGGTAGAGACGGTTTGATTGGGTGACCTCTTATAACAATTGATTTTATTTAACCCCCAAATTTAAAAAAAAAAAACATAATTTTTACACATATAATATTGTAAAAACTCCAGAAAAAAAATAACAATAAGCTCCATGTGATTTTTAAGTATTGCCTCACATAACACAGAAATATATCTGATCAAGGTTTGAAATGGTTGTTTAAGTCAACTGTTGTACTGCATCTGTTTGGGCTTCCTGTGGGCAAGACGCCGTCTACACATGGTTTTTGATTATGTTTCCGACCTCCTGAACTTCCGCTCAAGGCAAAATCAACCCGCGGCTGAATCTAGTTGATGATCCCTGTATTATAAGATGTCCTCTCTGAATGATCTATATCACCCTTGACCTGGATCAACATGTTCACCAGGCAGATAGATGTTATCTGACACCTAGTCAGTTCACCAGGCAGATAGATACGTTATCTGACACCTAGTCAGTTCACCAGGCAGATAGATACGTTATCTGACACCTAGTCAGTACACCAGGCAGATAGATACGTTATCTGACACCTAGTCAGTTCACCAGACAGATAGATGTTATCTGACACCTAGTCAGTTCACCAGGCAGATAGATACGTTATCTGACACCTAGTCAGTTCAACAGACAGATAGATGTTATCTGACACCTAGTCAGTTCACCAGGCAGATAGATATGTTATCTGACACATAGTCAGTTCACCAGACAGATAGATGTTATCTGACACCTAGTCAGTTCACCAGGCAGATAGATACGTTATCTGACACCTAGTCAGTACACCAGGCAGATAGATACGTTATCTGACACCTAGTCAGTTCACCAGACAGATAGATGTTATCTGACACCTAGTCAGTTCACCAGGCAGATAGATACGTTATCTGACACCTAGTCAGTTCAACAGACAGATAGATGTTATCTGACACCTAGTCAGTTCACCAGGCAGATAGATATGTTATCTGACACATAGTCAGTACACCAGACAGATAGATGTTATCTGACACCTAGTCAGTTCACCAGGCAGATAGATACGTTATCTGACACCTAGTCAGTTCACCAGGCAGATAGATGTTATCTGACACCTAGTCAGTTCACCAGGCAGATAGATACGTTATCTGACACCTAGTCAGTACACCAGGCAGATAGATGTTATCTGACACCTAGTCAGTACACCAGGCAGATAGATGTTATCTGACACCTAGTCAGTTCACTAGGCAGATAGATACGTTATCTGACACCTAGTCAGTACACCAGGCAGATAGATGTTATCTGACACCTAGTCAGTACACCAGGCAGATAGATGTTATCTGACACCTAGTCAGTTCACCAGGCAGATAGATACGTTATCTGACACCTAGTCAGTTCACCAGGCAGATAGATGTTATCTGACACCTAGTCAGTTCACCAGACAGATAGATGTTATCTGACACCTAGTCAGTACACCAGGCAGATAGATGTTATCTGACACCTAGTCAGTACACCAGACAGATACGTTATCTGCCACCTAGTCAGTTCACCAGACAGATAGATACGTTATCTGCCACCTAGTCAGTTCACCAGGCAGATAGATGTTATCTGACACCTAGTCAGTACACCAGGCAGATAGATGTTATCTGACACCTAGTCAGTTCACCAGGCAGATAGATGTTATCTGACACCTAGTCAGTACACCAGGCAGATAGATACGTTATCTGACACCTAGTCAGTTCACCAGGCAGATAGATACGTTATCTGACACCTAGTCAGTTCACCAGGCAGATAGATACGATATCTGACACCTAGTCAGTACACCAGACAGATAGATGTTATCTGACACCTAGTCAGTTCACCAGGCAGATAGATACGTTATCTGACACCTAGTCAGTTCAACAGACAGATAGATACGATATCTGACACCTAGTCAGTTCCCCAGGCAAATAGATACGAGATCTGACACCTAGTCAGTTCACCAGACAGATAGATGTTATCTGACACCTAGTCAGTTCACCAGACAGATAGATGTTATCTGACACCTAGTCAGTACACCAGACAGATAGATGTTATCTGACACCTAGTCAGTTCACCAGACAGATAGATGTTATCTGACACCTAGTCAGTTCACCAGACAGATAGATGTCATCTGACACCTAGTCAGTTCACCAGACAGATAGATGTTATCTGACACCTAGTCAGTTCACCAGGCAGATAGATGTCATCTGACACCTAGTCAGTTCACCAGACAGATAGATGTTATCTGACACCTAGTCAGTTCACCAGACAGATAGATGTTATCTGACACTTAGTCAGTACACCAGACAGATAGATGTTATCTGACACCTAGTCAGTTCACCAGGCAGATAGATACGTTATCTGACACCTAGTCAGTTCACCAGACAGATAGATACGTTATCTGACACCTAGTCAGTTCACCAGGCAGATAGATACGATATCTGACACCTAGTCAGTTCACCAGACAGATACGCTATCTGACACCTCGTCAGTTCACCAGGCAGATAGATGTTATCTGCCACCTAGTCAGTTAACCAGATAGATACGTTATCTGCCACCTAGTCAGTTCACCAGGCAGATAGATGTTATCTGACACCTAGTCAGTTCACCAGACAGATAGATGTTATCTGACACCTAGTCAGTACACCAGACAGATAGATGTTATCTGACACCTCGTCAGTTCACCAGACAGATAGATGTTATCTGACAACTAGTCAGTTCACCAGACAGATAGATGTTATCTGACACCTAGTCAGTTCACCAGGCAGATAGACGTTATCTGACACCTAGTCAGTTCACCAGGCAGATAGATGTTATCTGACACCTAGTCAGTTCACCAGGCAGATAGATGTTATCTGACACCTAGTCAGTTACCAGACAGATAGATGTTATCTGACACCTAGTCAGTTCACCAGGCAGATAGATGTTATCTGACACCTAGTCAGTTCACCAGGAAGATAGATATGTTATCTGACACCTAGTCAGTTCACCAGACAGATAGATACGTTATCTGACACCTAGTCAGTTCACCAGGCAGATAGATACGTTATCTGACACCTAGTCAGTACACCAGGCAGATAGATGTTATCTGACACCTAGTCAGTACACCAGGCAGATAGATGTTATCTGACACCTAGTCAGTTCACTAGGCAGATAGATACGTTATCTGACATCTAGTCAGTACACCAGGCAGATAGATGTTATCTGACACCTAGTCAGTACACCAGGCAGATAGATGTTATCTGACACCTAGTCAGTTCACCAGGCAGATAGATACGTTATCTGACACCTAGTCAGTTCACCAGGCAGATAGATGTTATCTGACACCTAGTCAGTTCACCAGACAGATAGATGTTATCTGACACCTAGTCAGTACACCAGGCAGATAGATGTTATCTGACACCTAGTCAGTACACCAGACAGATACGTTATCTGCCACCTAGTCAGTTCACCAGACAGATAGATACGTTATCCGCCACCTAGTCAGTTCACCAGGCAGATAGATGTTATCTGACACCTAGTCAGTACACCAGGCAGATAGATGTTATCTGACACCTAGTCAGTTCACCAGGCAGATAGATGTTATCTGACACCTAGTCAGTACACCAGGCAGATAGATACGTTATCTGACACCTAGTCAGTTCACCAGGCAGATATATACGTTATCTGACACCTAGTCAGTTCACCAGGCAGATAGATACGATATCTGACACCTAGTCAGTACACCAGACAGATAGATGTTATCTGACACCTAGTCAGTTCACCAGGCAGATAGATACGTTATCTGACACCTAGTCAGTTCAACAGACAGATAGATACGATATCTGACACCTAGTCAGTTCACCAGGCAGATAGATACGATATCTGACACCTAGTCAGTACACCAGACAGATAGATGTTATCTGACACCTAGTCAGTTCACCAGGCAGATAGATACGTTATCTGACACCTAGTCAGTTCAACAGACAGATAGATACGATATCTGACACCTAGTCAGTTCCCCAGGCAGATAGATACGAGATCTGACACCTAGTCAGTTCACCAGACAGATAGATGTTATCTGACACCTAGTCAGTACACCAGACAGATAGATGTTATCTGACACCTAGTCAGTTCACCAGGCAGATAGATACGTTATCTGACACCTAGTCAGTTCACCAGACAGATAGATACGATATCTGACACCTAGTCAGTTCACCAGGCAGATAGATACGATATCTGACACCTAGTCAGTTCACCAGGCAGATAGATACGATATCTGACACCTAGTCAGTTCACCAGACAGATACGCTATCTGACACCTCGTCAGTTCACCAGGCAGATAGATGTTATCTGCCACCTAGTCAGTTAACCAGATAGATACGTTATCTGCCACCTAGTCAGTTCACCAGGCAGATAGATGTTATCTGACACCTAGTCAGTTCACCAGGCTGATAGATGTTATCTGACACCTAGTCAGTTCACCAGACAGATAGATGTTATCTGACACATAGTCAGTACACCAGACAGATAGATGTTATCTGACACCTCGTCAGTTCACCAGGCAGATATATGTTATCTGACAACTAGTCAGTTCACCAGACAGATAGATGTTATCTGACACCTAGTCAGTTCACCAGGCAGATAGACGTTATCTGACACCTAGTCAGTTCACCAGGCAGATAGATGTTATCTGACACCTAGTCAGTTCACCAGGCAGATAGATGTTATCTGACACCTAGTCAGTTCACCAGGCAGATAGATGTTATCTGACACCTAGTCAGTTCACCAGGCAGATAGATACGTTATCTGACACCTAGTCACTTCACCAGGCAGATAGATACGATATCTGACACCTAGTCAGTACACCAGGCAGATAGATGTTATCTGCCACCTAGTCAGTTCACCAGACAGATACGTTATCTGACACCTAGTCAGTTCACCAGGCAGATAGATGTTATCTGCCACCTAGTCAGTTCACCAGATAGATACGTTATCTGCCACCTAGTCAGTTCACCAGGCAGATAGATGTTATCTGACACCTAGTCAGTTCACCAGGCAGATAGATGTTATCTGACACCTAGTCAGTACACCAGACAGATACGTTATCTGACACCTAGTCAGTTCACCAGACAGATAGATGTTATCTGACACCTAGTCAGTTCACCAGGCAGATAGATGTTATCTGACACCTAGTCAGTTCACCAGGCAGATAGATGTTATCTGACACCTAGTCAGTTCACCAGACAGATAGATGTTATCTGACACCTAGTCAGTTCACCAGACAGATAGATGTTATCTGACACCTAGTCAGTTCACCAGACAGATAGATGTTATCTGACACCTAGTCAGTTCACCAGACAGATAGATGTTATCTGACACCTTGGCAATTCACCAGACAGATACGTTATCGGATAACTTGTATGCGTAAGACAATGAAGCAGGAAAAGAACAGAGAGAGAGAGAAAGTGAGAGAAAGTGAGAGAAAGAAAGAGAGAGAAAGAGTTGATCTGATCTGAATGTGGCAGGACACACAGTGACTCAGGGGCTGAACAGGAATAGATCTGATCTGAATGTGGCAGGACACACGGTGACTCAGGGGCTGAACAGGAATAGATCTGATCTGAATGTGGCAGGACACAGTGACTCATGGGCTGAACAGGAATAGATCTGATCTGAATGTGGCAGGACACAGTGACTCATGGGCTGAACAGGAATAGTCATCAACTCATACATCAAGAGCAGAAGTGGGCCATAGGGTGGTGTCCCGTGTACCCGTGTTGATGTCATAAAAGAGATTGACTGGGAACATTGTCGTGGCAACCTGGCACCCGGTCGGCATGGTAACATGACCCACAGAGTACAGGCTCTTTGGTGATGAGTAAATACGCTGTTATGAGGTCACTGTCATGACGGCATGATGCCTGAGGTGACGTGCCATTAATCAACAGGTGGTGAGGATATGACATACTGGCAGCTGGCAGACAGAGGACCTACAGTAGACCTGTAGTATCATTTAAATGTGTTTTATTAACTTATGACAAGAAAAGTTTTATTTTCATGTTTAGATACCTGTATGTGGCAATATTTTTAAATGTTTTAATTTCCTTTATTTCATTTCCGAGGGGATATAAATGAGATAACAGTCAATTTCCCAGGGGCTATAAATGAGATAACAGTCTATTTCCTAGGGGATATAAATGAGATAACAGTCTATTTCCGAGGGGATATCAATGAGATAACAGTCTATTTCCCAGGGGATATCAATGAGATAACAGTCTATTTCCTAGGGGATATAAATGAGAAAATAGTCTATTTCCTAGGGGATATCAATGAGATAACAGTCTATTTCCGAGGGGATATAAATGAGATAACAGTCTATTTCCTAGGGGATATCAATGAGATAACAGTCTATTTCCGAGGGGATATAAATGAGATAACAGTCTATTTCCGAGGGGATATCAATGAGATAACAGTCTATTTCCCAGGGGATATCAATGAGATAACAGTCTATTTCCTAGGGGATATCAATGAGATAACAGTCTATTTCCTAGGGGATATCAATGAGATAACAGTCTATTTCCTAGGGGATATCAATGAGATAACAGTCTATTTCCTAGGGGATATCAATGAGATAACAGTCTATTTCTCATGTGATATAAATGAGATAACAGTCTATTTCCTAGGGGATATCAATGAGAAAATAGTCTATTTCCTAGGGGATATCAATGAGATAACAGTCTATTTCCGAGGGGATATCAATGCGATAACAGTCTATTTCCCAGGGGATATCAATGAGATAACAGTCTATTTCCTAGGGGATATAAATGAGAAAATAGTCTATTTCCTAGGGGATATCAATGAGATAACAGTCTATTTCCGAGGGGATATAAATGAGATAACAGTCTATTTCATAGGGGATATAAATGAGATAACAGTCTATTTCCTAGGGGATATCAATGAGATAACAGTCTATTTCCGAGGGGATATAAATGAGATAACAGTCTATTTCCGAGGGGATATCAATGAGATAACAGTCTATTTCCCAGGGGATATCAATGAGATAACAGTCTATTTCCTAGGGGATATCAATGAGATAACAGTCTATTTCCTAGGGGATATCAATGAGATAACAGTCTATTTCCTAGGGGATATCAATGAGATAACAGTCTATTTCCCATGTGATATAAATGAGATAACAGTCTATTTCCTAGGGGATATCAATGAGAAAATAGTCTATTTCCTAGGGGATATCAATGAGATAACAGTCTATTTCCGAGGGGATATCAATGCGATAACAGTCTATTTCCTAGGGGATATAAATGAGATAACAGTCTATTTCATAGGGGATATAAATGAGATAACAGTCTATTTCCTAGGGGATATCAATGAGATAACAGTCTATTTCCGAGGGGATATAAATGAGATAACAGTCTATTTCCGAGGGGATATCAATGAGATAACAGTCTATTTCCCAGGGGATATCAATGAGAAAACAGTCTATTTCCTAGGGGATATCAATGAGATAACAGTCTATTTCCTAGGGGATATCAATGAGATAACAGTCTATTTCCCATGTGATATCAATGAGATAACAGTCTATTTCCTAGGGGATATCAATCAGATAACAGTCTATTTCCTAGGGGATATCAATGAGATAACAGTCTATTTCCTAGGGGATATCAATGAGATAACAGTCTATTTCCCAGGGGATATCAATGAGATAACAGTCTATTTCCCAGGGGATATCAATGAGATAACAGTCTATTTCCCAGGGGATATCAATGAGATAACAGTCTATTTCCTAGGGGATATAAATGAGATAACAGTGTATTTCCTAGGGGATATCAATGAGATAACAGTCTATTTCCTAGGGGATATCAATGAGATAACAGTCTATTTCATAGGGGATATAAATGAGATAACAGTCTATTTCCTAGGGGATATCAATTAGATAACGGTCTATTTCCTAGGGGATATAAATGAGATAACAGTCTATTTCCCAGGGGATAAAAATGAGATAACAGTCTATTTCCTAAGGGATAAAAATGAGAACAATTTCCCAGGGGATAAAAATGAGAACAATTTCCCAGGGGATATCAATGAGATAATAGTCTATTTCCTAGGGGATATCAATGAGATAACAGTCTATTTCATAGGGGATATAAATGAGATAACAGTCTATTTCCTAGGGGATATCAATGAGATAACAGTCTATTTCCGAGGGGATATAAATGAGATAACAGTCTATTTCCGAGGGGATATCAATGAGATAACAGTCTATTTCCTAGGGGATATAAATGAGATAACAGTGTATTTCCTAGGGGATATCAATGAGATAACAGTCTATTTCCTAGGGGATATCAATGAGATAACAGTCTATTTCATAGGGGATATAAATGAGATAACAGTCTATTTCCTAGGGGATATCAATTAGATAACGGTCTATTTCCTAGGGGATATAAATGAGATAACAGTCTATTTCCCAGGGGATAAAAATGAGATAACAGTCTATTTCCTAAGGGATAAAAATGAGAACAATTTCCCAGGGGATAAAAATGAGAACAATTTCCCAGGGGATATCAATGAGATAATAGTCTATTTCCTAGGGGATATCAATGAGATAGATAACAGTCTCTTTCCCAGGGGATAAAAATGAGATAACAGTCTATTTCCTAGGGGATAAAAATGAGAACAATTTCCCAGGGGATAAAAATGAGAACAATTTCTCAAGGGATATCAATGAGATAACAGTCTATTTCCGAGGGGATATAAATGAGATAACAGTCTATTTCCGAGGGGATATAAATGAGATAACAGTCTATTTCCGAGGGGATATCAATGAGATAACAGTCTATTTCCCAGGGGATATCAATGAGATAACAGTCTATTTCCTAGGGGATATCAATGAGATAACAGTCTATTTCCTAGGGGATATCAATGAGATAACAGTCTATTTCCCATGTGATATCAATGAGATAACAGTCTATTTCCTAGGGGATATCAATCAGATAACAGTCTATTTCCTAGGGGATATCAATGAGATAACAGTCTATTTCCCAGGGGATATCAATGAGATAACAGTCTATTTCCCAGGGGATATCAATGAGATAACAGTCTATTTCCCAGGGGATATCAATGAGATAACAGTCTATTTCCTAGGGGATATAAATGAGATAACAGTGTATTTCCTAGGGGATATCAATGAGATAACAGTCTATTTCATAGGGGATATAAATGAGATAACAGTCTATTTCCTAGGGGATATAAATTAGATAACGGTCTATTTCCTAGGGGATATAAATGAGATAACAGTCTATTTCCCAGGGGATAAAAATGAAATAACAGTCTATTTCCTAAGGGATAAAAATGAGAACAATTTCCCAGGGGATAAAAATGAGAACAATTTCCCAGGGGATATCAATGAGATAATAGTCTATTTCCTAGGGGATATCAATGAGATAACAGTCTATTTCCGAGGGGATATAAATGAGATAACAGTCTATTTCATAGGGGATATAAATGAGATAACAGTCTATTTCCTAGGGGATATCAATGAGATAACAGTCTATTTCCGAGGGGATATCAATGAGATAACAGTCTATTTCCCAGGGGATATCAATGAGATAACAGTCTATTTCCTAGGGGATATCAATGAGATAACTGTCTATTTCCTAAGGGGATATCAATGAGATAACAGTCTATTTCCCATGTGATATCAATGAGATAACAGTCTATTTCCTAGGGGATATCAATGAGATAACAGTCTATTTCCCATGTGATATCAATGAGATAACAGTCTATTTCCTAGAGGATATCAATCAGATAACAGTCTATTTCCTAGGGGATATCAATGAGATAACAGTCTATTTCCTAGGGGATATCAATGAGATAACAGTCTATTTCCCAGGGGATATCAATGAGATAACAGTCTATTTCCCAGGGGATATCAATGAGATAACAGTCTATTTCCCAGGGGATATCAATGAGATAACAGTCTATTTCCTAGGGGATATAAATGAGATAACAGTCTATTTCCTAGGGGATATAAATGAGATAACAGTCTATTTCCTAGGGGATATAAATGAGATAACAGTCTATTTCCTAGGGGATATAAATGAGATAACAGTCTATTTCCTAGGGGATATAAATGAGATAACAGTCTATTTCCTAGGGGATATAAATGAGATAACAGTCTATTTCCTAGGGGATATAAATGAGATAACAGTCTATTTCCTAGGGGATATAAATGAGATAACAGTCTATTTCCTAGGGGATATAAATGAGATAACAGTCTATTTCCTAGGGGATATAAATGAGATAACAGTCTATTTCCTTGTGGATATAAATGAGATAACAGTCTATTTCCTAGGGGATAAAAATGTGAACAATTTCCCAGGGGATATCAATGAGATAACAGTCTATTTCCTAGGGAATATAAATGAGATAACAGCCTAGAAAATATAAAAAGATAAAGATTTCCTAGGGGATATAAATTAGATAAGTCTCTCTTGTTGCTCTATACACCAAACCCTCAACCACTCTCCTTGTTCTGCAGTGTCCCAGTGTAGTACAGGACAAGGAGAGGGACACTACAGGACAGGGACACTGCAGGACAGCGACACTGCAGGACAGGGACACTGCAGGACAGGGACACTGCAGGACAGCGACACTGCAGGACAGGGACACTGCAGGACAGGGACACTACAGGACAGGGACACTGCAGGACAGGGACACTGCAAGACAGGGATACTGCAAGACAGGGTCACTGCAGGACAGGGACACTGCAGGACAGGGACATTGCAGGACAGGGACACTGCAGGACAAGGACACTGCAGGACAGGGACACTGCAGGACAAGGACACTGCAGGACAGGGATACTGCAGGACAGGGACACAGCAGGACAGGGACACTACAGGACAGGGACACTACAAGACAGGGACACTGCAAGACAGGGATACTGCAGGACAGGGACACAGCAGGACAGGGACACTACAGGACAGGGACACTGCAGGACAGGGACACTGCAGGACAGGACAGGAGAGATCATACAGGGACACTGCAGGACAGTACAGGAGAGATCATACAGGGACACTGCAGTACAGGGACACTGCAGGACAGGGACACTGCACGACAGGGACACTACAGGACAGGGACACTACAGGACAGGGACACTGCAAGACAGGGATACTGCAGGACAGGGACACTGCAGGACAGGGACACAGCAGGACAGGGACACTACAGGACAGGGACACTACAGGACAGGGACACTGCAAGACAGGGATACTGCAGGACAGGGACACTACAGGACAGGGACACTGCAGTACAGGGACACTGCAGTACAGGGACACTGCAGGACAGGGACACTGCAAGACAGGGACACTGCAGGACAGGGACACTGCAGGACAGCGACACTGCAGGACAGGGACACTGCAGGACAGGGATACTGCAGGACAGGGACACTGCAGGACAGGACAGGAGAGATCATACAGGGACACTGCAGGACAGGGACACTACAGGACAGGGACACTGCACGACAGGGACACTACAGGACAGGGACACTACAGGACAGGGACACTGCACATCAGGGACACTACAGGACAGGAGAGATCATACAGGGACAAGCCTCCTCGTGGTTTTAGTCATTGAAAATATACCATTGCAGAACTAAATGACAACAGCAGTGAAGCTTTGAGTCTCTACAGGAGGGTTCCTTAATGACACCCCATCAGTCTCCTAATCCTTCTGGATGCTAACAACTCTTACAACTCTGTAGGCAGGTCTTATATCAAAGACCGGCCCTCACGACCAGCTGTATCAAAGCACAGTTTGGACATCTCTGAAGGGCCCATGCTGCTGGAGAAGCTACGTGAAAGCTCCGCGGGCATAAACAGTGTTGTCTTGAGGCAAGACAACAATAAGTTAGAAATAAAACCCTGCCTTGTCCAGAATTCCTCTATTAAATACAGCAGATGTTGTGGTAGCTGACACGTCCTGATGCGTGGCAGCCTGCAGGTCCCGTTTATTTGTGTTGCTGCTGCCTGTACACTTGACTGTGTTGTGCTGTTGTGCTGTTGTGTGTTGCACTGCCTGTGCACTTGACTGTGTTGTGTTGTTGCGCTGTTGTGTGTTGCACTGCCTGTGCACTTGACTGTGTTGTGTTGTTGCGCTGTTGTGTGTTGCACTGCCTGTGCACTTGACTGTGTTGTGCTGTTGCGCTGTTGTGTGTTGCACTGCCTGTGCAATTGACTGTGTTGTGTTGTTGCGCTGTTGTGTGTTGCACTGCCTGTGCAATTGACTGTGTTGTGTTGTTGCGCTGTTGTGTGTTGCACTGCCTGTGCACTTGACTGTGTTGTGTTGTTGCGCTGTTGTGTGTTGCACTGCCTGTGCACTTGACTGTGTTGTGTTGTTGTGTCGTTGTGTGTGTTGCACTGCCTGTGCAGACTGCACTGTGGTTCACATTGTAAATGTCAGTAGAGGAATCTAATTATGTTAAATATGAATCAATTTTATTTATTGCTATTTTCTTGTCATCAAGATGTAACTTGGCATGTCTGTGGTAACTTTCTGCTAGTGGAGAACTGTAAGTCATAGCAACATCACTAAGTCATTCACTAGGAAGCTCTCAGCATCACTACGGACATATCAGTCATAGCAACATCACTAAGTCATTCACTAGGAAGCTCTCAGCATCACTACGGACATATCAGTCATAGCAACATCACTAAGTCATTCACTAGGAAGCTCTCAGCATCACTACGGACATATCAATCATAGCAACATCACTAAGTCATTCACTAGGAAGCTCTCAGCATCACTACGGACATATCAATCATAGCAACATCACTAAGTCATTCACTAGGAAGCTCTCAGCATCACTACGGACATATCAATCATAGCAACATCACTAAGTCATTCACTAGGAAGCTCTCAGCATCACTACGGACATATCAGTCATAGCAACATCACTACGGACATATCAGTCATAGCAACATCACTACAGACATATCAGTCATAGCAACATCACTACGGACCTATAAATCATAGCAACATCACTACGGACATATCAGTCATAGCAACATCACTAAGTCATTCACTAGGAAGCTCTCAGCATCACTACGGACATATCAGTCATAGCAACATCACTAAGTCATTCACTAGGAAGCTCTCAGCATCACTACGGACATATCAGTCATAGCAACATCACTACAGACATATCAGTCATAGCAACATCACTACAGACCTAGAAGTCATAGCAACATCACTAGTCATTCACTAGGAAGCTCTCAACATCACTACGGACATATCAGTCATAGCAACATCACTACAGACATATCAGTCATAGCAACATCACTACGGACCTTGAAGTCATAGCAACATCACTACGGACCTATAAATCATAGCAACATCACTACGGACCTTGAAGTCATAGCAACATCACTACGGACATATCAGTCATAGCAACATCACTAAGTCATTCACTAGGAAGCTAGCAACATCACTACGGACATATCAGTCATAGCAACATCACTACGGACATATCAGTCATAGCAACATCACTAAGTCATTCACTAGGAAGCTAGCAACATCACTACGGACATATCAGTCATAGCAACATCACTACGGACATATCAGTCATAGCAACATCACTACGGACATATCAGTCATAGCAACATCACTACAGACATATCAGTCATAGCAACATCACTACGGACCTATCAGTCATAGCAACATCACTACGGACATATCAGTCATAGCAACATCACTAGGGACATATCAGTCATAGCAACATCACTAGGGACATATCAGTCATAGCAACATCACTACGGACATATCAGTCATAGCAACATCACTACGGACATATCAGTCATAGCAACATCACTACAGACATATCAGTCATAGCAACATCACTACGGACCTATCAGTCATAGCAACATCACTACGGACATATCAGTCATAGCAACATCACTACGGACATATCAGTCATAGCAACATCACTACGGACCTATCAGTCATAGCAACATCACTATACTGACTGATTGGCTGAATGAGTGACACTGGCTGACTGACTGAATGACTAGCTGACTGTCTGAATGACTGACTGACTGACTTGCTGGCTGGCTGGCTGACTGACTGACTTGCTGGCTGGCTGGCTGACTGACTTGCTGACTGACTGACTGGCTGACTGACTGGCTGAATGACTAGCTAACTGGCTGAATGACTGACTGACTGACTGACTGGCTGAATGACTAGCTAACTGGCTGAATGAATGACTGACTGACTGACTGGCTGACTGGCTGAATGACTGACTGGCTGAATGAATGACTGACTGACTGACTGGCTGAATGACTAGCTAACTGGCTGAATGACTGACTGACTGACTGACTGGCTGAATGACTGACTGACTGACTGGCTGAATGACTAGCTAACTGGCTGAATGAATGACTGACTGACTGACTGAATGACTAGCTAACTGGCTGAATGAATGACTGACTGACTGACTGGCTGACTGGCTGAATGACTGACTGGCTGAATGAATGACTGACTGACTGACTGGCTGAATGACTAGCTAACTGGCTGACTGGCTGAATGACTGACTGGCTGAATGACTAGCTAACTGGCTGAATGACTAGCTAACTGGCTAACTGGCTGAATGAATGACTGACTGACTGACTGGCTGACTGGCTGAATGACTGACTGGCTGAATGAATGACTGACTGGCTGAATGAATGACTGACTGGCTGAATGAATGACTGACTGACTGACTGGCTGACTGGCTGAATGACTGACTGGCTGAATGACTAGCTAACTGGCTGAATGACTGACTGACTAGCTGACTGGCTGAATGACTGACTGACTAGCTGACTGGCTGAATGACTGGCTGAGTAGTTGACTGGCTGAATGACTGACTGACTGACTGGCTGAATGACTATCGAGAAGATGAAACACAGACTTAAATGGAGGTAAGAGGCAGAGGGATTGGCATCCTTTTCCAGGACAACTATTGTACTAGAGGCAGAGGGATTGACGTCCTTTTCCAGAACAACTATTGTAGTAGAGGCAGCTTGTGCCTGTACTACATACGCCATGGTGGAATGTCCATGGTGAGCGTGCCTGGTACGGCAGTGAGTGACTGGGTGTTGCAACATGGAACGTTTCCAGCTTGCCAGTGACTCCAGATTCCTTGACGAGGATCACATTGCGAGCAGATTATCCAGCTGCATGCAGAAAGAGCCTCTGCTGAAATGACAGATTCAGTCTTCGTGTACCGTGTTACAGGACACCAAGGCTTTTTGGAAGAGTGACTGGCTGGTTCAGACCCAACACACGTCTTCAGGTCGCAGTCAAGGTTAGTGATGTGTGAGGACATCTCCTACTTTCAGTTGTTAGTCATCACGATGTCTTTCCTTTCTTCTGTGGTAACGCAGGGGCTTGTTGACATCAGGACT
>NC_088213.1:5542622-5550122 GCF_036934945.1 Oncorhynchus masou masou | reverse complement strand
TAACGTACGTGCTACATGTTAAGACATTCTCAGTAATGTTCATGCTACATGTTAAGACATTCTCAATAATGTTCGTGCTCCATGTTAAGACATTCTCAGTAATATTCGTGCTCCATGTTAAGACATTCTCAGTAATGTTTGTGCTACATGTTAAGACATTCTCAGTAATGTTTGTGCTACATGTTAAGACATTCTCAGTAATGTTCATGCTACATGTTAAGACATTCTCAGTAATGTTTGTGCTACATGTTAAGACATTCTCAGTAATGTTCGTGCTACATGTTAAGACATTCTCAGTAATGTACGTTCAACATGTTAAGACATTCTCAGTAATGTACGTGCCACAATTCAGTTGAATGTAATTTGTACCATGAACATTTGTTTATATGTCACCAACGACTTATCTCAAACAGTAAAACCAGAATGAGTCATCAATAGATGTTCTATCTATGAGTCATCAATAGATGTAGATATGTTCTATCTATGAGTCATCTATAGATGTTCTATCTATGAGTCATCAATAGATGTTCTATCTATGAGTCATCAATAGATGTAGATATGTTCTATCTATGAGTCATCAATAGATGTTCTATCTATGAGTCATCAATAGATGTAGATATGTTCTATCTATGAGTCATCAATAGATGTCTATCTATGAGTCATCAATAGATGTTCTATCTATGAGTCATCAATAGATGTAGATATGTTCTATCTATGAGTCATCAATAGATGTCTATCTATGAGTCATCAATAGATGTAGATATGTTCTATCTATGAGTCATCAATAGATGTTCTATCTATGAGTCATCAATAGATGTAGATATGTTCTATCTATGAGTCATCAATAGATGTCTATCTATGAGTCATCAATAGATGTTCTATCTATGAGTCATCAATAGATGTAGATATGTTCTATCTATGAGTCATCAATAGATGTCTATCTATGAGTCATCAATAGATGTAGATATGTTCTATCTATGAGTCATCAATAGATGTTCTATCTATGAGTCATCAATAGATGTAGATATGTTCTATCTATGAGTCATCAATAGATGTTCTATCTATGAGTCATCAATAGATGTAGATATGTTCTATCTATGAGTCATCAATAGATGTAGATATGTTATATCTATGAGTCATCAATAGATGTAGATATGTTCTATCTATAAGTCATCAATAGATGTAGATATGTTCTATCTATAAGTCATCAATAGATGTAGATATGTTCTATCTATGAGTCATCTGGAGATGTAGATATGTTCTATCTATGAGTCATCAATAGATGTAGATATGTTCTATCTATAAGTCATCAATAGATGTAGATATGTTCTATCTATGAGTCATCTGGAGATGTAGATATGTTCTATCTATGAGTCATCTATAGATGTAGATATGTTCTATCTATGAGTCATCAATATATGTAGATATGTTCTATCTATGAGTCATCAATAGAAGTAGATATGTTCTATCTATGAGTCATCAATAGATGTAGATATGTTCTATCTATGAGTCATCTGGAGATATGTTCTATTTATGAGTCATCTATAGATATGTTCTATCTATGAGTCATCAATAGATGTAGATATATTCTATCTATGAGTCATCTGGAGATGTAGATATGTTCTATCTATGAGTCATCAATAGATGGAGATATGTTCTATCTATGAGTCATCAATAGATGGAGATATGTTCTATCTATGAGTCATCAATAGATGTTCTATCTATGAGTCATCAATATATGTAGATATGTTCTATCTATGAGTCAATTCTATCGGTGGTTGACAGGGCTGGGTCGTAAACAGCATTTACCCAGAATTCTATGGGTGGGTGTACAGGACTGGGTCGTAAACAGCATTTACCCAGAATTCTATGGGTGGGTGTACAGAGCTGGGTCGTAAACAGCATAAACCACATTTTACCTTGTACCCATGGCTTTGGGTGTTACACAGGTTTGGATATTTTACGACAGTGTGTACCCAGACCACTATAGGTGTTACACAGGGTTGGATATTTTACAACAGTGTGTACCCAGACCACTATAGGTGTTACACAGGGTTGGATATTTTACGACAGTGTGTACCCAGACCACTATAGGTGTTACACAGGGTTGGATATTTTACTACAGTGTGTACCCAGACCACTATAGGTGTTACACAGGGTTGGATATTTTACTACAGTGTGTAACCAGACCACTATAGGTGTTACACAGGGTTGGATATTTTACTACAGTGTGTACCCAGACCACTATAGGTGTTACACAGGGTTGGATATTTTACTACAGTGTGTACCCAGACCACTATAGGTGTTACACAGGGTTGGATATTTTACTACAGTGTGTACCCAGACCACTATAGGTGTTACACAGGGTTGGATATTTTACTACAGTGTGTACCCAGACCACTATAGGTGTTACACAGGGTTGGATATTTTACTACAGTGTGTACCCAGACCACTACAGGTGTTACACAGGGTTGGATATTTTACGACAGTGTGTACCAGGCCCCTATAAGTGTTACACAGGGTTGGATATTTTACGACAGTGTGTACCCAGACCACTATAGGTGTTACACAGGGTTGGATATTTTACGACAGTGTGTAACCAGACCACTATAGGTGTTACACAGGGTTGGATATTTTACGACAGTGTGTACCCAGACCACTATAGGTGTTACACAGGGTTGGATATTTTATGACAGTGTGTACCCAGACCACTATAGGTGTTACACAGGGTTGGATATTTTACGACAGTGTGTAACCAGACCACTACAGGTGTTACACAGGGTTGGATATTTTACGACAGTGTGTACCCAGACCACTACAGGTGTTACACAGGGTTGGATATTTTACGACAGTGTGTACCCAGACCACTATAGGTGTTACACAGGGTTGGATATTTTATTACAGTGTGTACCCAGACCACTATAGGTGTTACACAGGGTTGGATATTTTACGACAGTGTGTACCCAGACCACTACAGGTGTTACACAGGGTTGGATATTTTACTACAGTGTGTACCCAGACCACTATAGGTGTTACACAGGGTTGGATATTTTACGACAGTGTGTACCCAGACCACTACAGGTGTTACACAGGGTTGGATATTTTACGACAGTGTGTAACCAGACCACTACAGGTGTTACACAGGGTTGGATATTTTACGACAGTGTGTACCCAGACCACTATAGGTGTTACACAGGGTTGGATATTTTACGACAGTGTGTACCCAGACCACTACAGGTGTTACACAGGGTTGGATATTTTACGACAGTGTGTACCCAGACCACTATAGGTGTTACACAGGGTTGGATATTTTACTACAGTGTGTACCCAGACCACTATAGGTGTTACACAGGGTTGGATATTTTACGACAGTGTGTACCCAGACCACTATAGGTGTTACACAGGGTTGGATATTTTACGACAGTGTGTAACCAGACCACTACAGGTGTTACACAGGGTTGGATATTTTACGACAGTGTGTACCCAGACCACTACAGGTGTTACACAGGGTTGGATATTTTACGACAGTGTGTACCCAGACCACTATAGGTGTTACACAGGGTTGGATATTTTACGACAGTGTGTACCCAGACCACTACAGGTGTTACACAGGGTTGGATATTTTACTACAGTGTGTACCCAGACCACTATAGGTGTTACACAGGGTTGGATATTTTATGACAGTGTGTACCCAGACCACTACAGGTGTTACACAGGGTTGGATATTTTACGACAGTGTGTAACCAGACCACTACAGGTGTTACACAGGGTTGGATATTTTACTCCCTCTGGTGACACTAACCATAGAGAGAGGACAGTCTTCCACCTGATAGAGAAACTCCTGTCACACTTCATCTGCCTCGTGCACAAATTCATCATGTTTCTATGACCAGAGAAAGTGAAATACTCCTTGAAATGAAAATAGACGAGCTGCTAATAACATAACAGAACTACTCATTTATTGCAGCTGCAGCGCCAGTGGAAGTAGAGAAGAAGAGCGTTTTATGTTTCGTAAAAGTGTTGAGTAAAAACAGTGTTGACTGTGCTGAATCAATCTCAGACATGAATTCAGTCATTGAAACAGCAGCTCTCTGCTGTATTCTTCAACAGTCTCTCTGGTCATGGTTTTAAATGTTAGGACATTTCACATATCCATAAAAAAAGGGTGCTCACGATGACATCATCTTCTTAATCTTCATCTTCTTCTTCATTGTCTACTTCTTCTTCTTCCTCTTCTTCATTGTCTACTTCTTCTTCTTCCTCTTCCTCATTGTCTACTTCTTCTTCAAACTCTTCTTCTTCTCTGTTGTCTACTTCTTCTTCTTCTTCATTGTCTACTTCTTCTTCTAACTCTTCTTCTTTGTTGTCTACTTCTTCCTCTTCTTCATTGTCTACTTCTTCTTCTAACTCTTCTTCTTTGTTGTCTACTTCTTCCTCTTCTTCATTGTCTACTTCTTCTTCTAACTCTTCTTCTTTGTTGTCTACTTCTTCCTCTTCTTCATTGTCTACTTCTTCTTCTTACTCTTCTTCTTCTTCATTATCTATGTCTAATCAGCTTTTAATTATGTTCATGACAACTCTTTGATATGACTGAACCCCCTGCTGTATAGCGTGGTTCCAGAAGGTGTAGTAGAAACTATACTCCACTTCAAAATAGACCACAAGTTTTTAGCCACCTCTAAATTATATAATTTATTACTACTAAATTAATTTTTTACTAACTTGTATATATCCATGATATAAAAAAAATAATTCAAGCTCTTCCAAGTAAGACATCGCACAGGAGTAAAATGTCAACTTAAATTGAAAACATATAACCTACTAAATTAAGCCTGGAATGTGTGCACAGCACAGCTGTAAATGTATTTCAGACATGAATAGCAACAACCAAATACTAAACACAACCCTAAATTAATCTGATAGGGTGGTCTACAGTATGATGGGATAGGGTGGTCTACAGTATGATAGGATAGGGTGGTCTACAGTATGAGGGTGGTCTACAGTATGATAGGATAGGGTGGTCAACAGTTTGATTGGATAGGGTGGTCTACAGTATGATAGGATAGGGTGGTCTACAGTATAATGGGATGGGGTGGTCTACAGTATGATGGTGGTCTACAGCATGATAGGATAGGGTGGTCTACAGTATGATGGGATAGGGTGGTCTACAGTATGATGGTGGTCTACAGTATGATGGGATAGGGTGGTCTACAGTATGATGGTGGTCTACAGTATGATGGGATAGGGTGGTCTACAGTATGATGGTGGTCTCCATTATGATGTGGCAGGGTGGTCTGCAGTTTGTTAGGATAGGGTGGTCTACAGTATTATGGGATAGGGTTGGCTACAGTATGATGGTTGTCTACAGTATGATGGGATAGGGTGGTCTACAGTACAATGGGACAGGGTGGTCTACAGTATGATGGGATAGGGTGGTCTACAGTATGATGGTGGTCTACAGTATGATGGTGGTCTACAGTATGATAGAATAGGGTGGTCTACAGTATGATGGGATAGGGTGGCCTACAGTATGATGGTGGTCTACATTATGATGGGATAGGGTGGTCTACAGTATGATGGAAGAGGGTGGTCTACAGTATGATAGGATAGGGTGGTCTACAGTATGATGGGATAGGGTGGTCTACAATTTGATAGGATAGGGTGGTCTTCAGTATGAGGGTGGTCTACAGTATGATGGGATAGGGTGGTCTACAGTATGATATGATAGGGTAGTCTACAGTATGATAGGATAGGGTGGTCTACAGTATGATAGGATAGGGTGGTCTTCAGTATGATGGTGGTCTACAGTATGATAGGATAGGGTGGTCTACAGTATGATGGTGGTCTACATAATGAGGGTGGTCTACAGTATGATAGGATAGGGTGGTCTACAGTATGAGGGTGGTCTACATAATGAGGGTGGTCTACAGTATGATAGGATAGGGTGGTCTTCAGTATGATAGGATAGGGTGGTCTTCAGTATGATGGTGGTCTACAGTATGATAGGATAGGGTGGTCAACAGTATGATAGGATAGGGTGGTCTACAGTATGATAGGATCGGGTGGTCTACAGTATGATAGGATAGGGTGGTCAACAGTATGATAGGATAGGGTGGTCTACAGTATGATAGGATCGGGTGGTCTACAGTATGATAGGATAGGGTGGTCTTCAGTATGATAGGATAGGGTGGTCTTCAGTATGAGGGTTGTCTACAGTATGATAGGATAGGGTGGTCTTCAGTATGAGGGTTGTCTACAGTATGATAGGATAGGGTGGTCTTCAGTATGATAGGATCGGGTGGTCTACAGTATGATAGGATAGGGTGGTCTTCAGTATAATGGGATGGGGTGGTCTACAGTATGATGGTGGTCTACAGCATGATAGGATAGGGTGGTCTACAGTATGATGGGATAGGGCGGTCTACAGTATGATGGTGGTCTACAGTATGATGGGATAGGGTGGTCTACAGTATGATGGTGGTCTACAGTATGATGGGATAGGGTGGTCTACAGTATGATGGTGGTCTCCATTATGATGTGGCAGGGTGGTCTGCAGTTTGTTAGGATAGGGTGGTCTACAGTATTATGGGATAGGGTTGGCTACAGTATGATGGTTGTCTACAGTATGATGCGATAGGGTGGTCTACAGTACAATGGGACAGGGTGGTCTACAGTATGATGGGATAGGGTGGTCTACAGTATTATGGTGGTCTACAGTATGATGGTGGTCTACAGTATGATAGAATAGGGTGGTCTACAGTATGATGGGATAGGGTGGCCTACAGTATGATGGTGGTCTACATTATGATGGGATAGGGTGGTCTACAGTATGATGGAAGAGGGTGGTCTACAGTATGATAGGATAGGGTGGTCTACAGTATGATGGGATAGGGTGGTCTACAATTTGATAGGATAGGGTGGTCTTCAGTATGAGGGTGGTCTACAGTATGATGGGATAGGGTGGTCTACAGTATGATATGATAGGGTAGTCTACAGTATGATAGGATAGGGTGGTCTACAGTATGATAGGATAGGGTGGTCTTCAGTATGATGGTGGTCTACAGTATGATAGGATAGGGTGGTCTACAGTATGATGGTGGTCTACATAATGAGGGTGGTCTACAGTATGATAGGATAGGGTGGTCTTCAGTATGATAGGATAGGGTGGTCTTCAGTATGATGGTGGTCTACATAATGAGGGTGGTCTACAGTATGATAGGATAGGGTGGTCTTCAGTATGATAGGATAGGGTGGTCTTCAGTATGATGGTGGTCTACAGTATGATAGGATAGGGTGGTCAACAGTATGATAGGATAGGGTGGTCTACAGTATGATAGGATCGGGTGGTCTACAGTATGATAGGATAGGGTGGTCAACAGTATGATAGGATAGGGTGGTCTACAGTATGATAGGATCGGGTGGTCTACAGTATGATAGGATAGGGTGGTCTTCAGTATGATAGGATAGGGTGGTCTTCAGTATGAGGGTTGTCTACAGTAT
>NC_088213.1:5520122-5537622 GCF_036934945.1 Oncorhynchus masou masou | reverse complement strand
TTGAAGAGGGAGATACCATTTGAAGAGGTAGCTACCATTTGAAGAGGGAGATACCATTTGAAGAGGTAGATACCATTTGAAGAGGGTGATACCATTTGAAAAGGAAGGGTTTCAGATGTTTTACGAAGATGGGAAGGGACTCTGCTGTCCTAGCTTCATGAGGATGCTGATTCCACCTTTGGGATGCCAGGACAGAGAAGAGTTTGGACTGGGCTGAGGGGGAGCTGGTTCACCAGGACAGAGAAGAGTTTGGACTGGGCTGAGGGGGAGCTGGTTCACCAGGACAGAGAAGAGTTTGGACTGGGCTGAGGGGGAGCTGGTTCACCAGGACAGAGAAGAGTTTGGACTGGGCTGAGGGGGAGCTGGTTCACCAGGACAGAGAAGAGTTTGGACTGGGTTGAGGGGGAGCTGGTTCACCAGGACAGATAAGAGTTTGGACTGGGCTGAGTGGGAGCTGCCCTCCCGTAGGGGTGGGAGGAGAAAGAGACCAGAGGTGGCAGAACGGAGTACTCGGGTTGGGGTGGAGGGTTTGAGCAGAGCCTGAAGGTAGGTAGGGAGGGGCAGTTCCTCTTGCTGTTCCGTAGGTAAACACCATGGTCTTGTAGTGGCTGTGAGCTTCCACTGGAAGCCAGTGGAGTGTGTGGAGGAGCAGGGTGACATGGGAGGAGCAGGGTGACATGGGAGGAGCAGGGTGACATGGGAGGAGAGGGGTGACATGGGAGGAGCGGGATGACATGGGAGGAGAAGGGTGACATGGGAGGAGCATGGTGACATGGGAGGAGCGGGGTGACATGGGAGGAGCAGGGTGACATGGGAGGAGCAGGGTGACATGGGAGGAGCATGGTGACATGGGAGGAGCGGGGTGACATGGGAGGAGCATGGTGACATGGGAGGAGCGGGGTGACATGGGAGGAGCAGGGTGACATGGGAGGAGCGGGGTGACATGGGAGGAGAGGGGTGACATGGGAGGAGCGGGGTGACATGGGAGGAGAAGGGTGACATGGGAGGAGCATGGTGACATGGGAGGAGCGGGGTGACATGGGAGGAGCGGGGTGACATGGGAGGAGCGGGGTGACATGGGAGGAGCAGGGTGACATGGGAGGAGTGGGGTGACATGGGAGGAGCGGGGTGACATGGGAGGAGCAGGGTGACATGGGAGGAGCAGGGTGACATGGGAGGAGCAGGGTGACATGGGAGGAGCAGGGTGACATGGGAGGAGTAGGGTGACATGGGAGGAGCGGGGTGACATGGGAGGAGCAGGGTGACATGGGAGGAGCAGGGTGACATGGGAGGAGTGGGGTGACATGGGAGGAGCAGGGTGACATGGGAGGAGCAGGGTGACATGGGAGGAGCGGGGTGACATGGGAGGATCGGGGTGACATGGGAGGAGCGGGGTGACATGGGAGGAGCAGGGTGACATGGGAGGAGCAGGGTGACATGGGAGGAGCGGGGTGACATGGGAGGAGCGGGGTGACATGGGAGGAACGAGAACTTAGGAAGGTTGAACACCAGGTGGGCTGCAGCATTCTGTAGAAGTTGCAGGGGTTTGATGGCACTCGCGGTGAACCTAGACAACTGAGAGTTGCAGTAGTCCAGACGGGATATGACAAGTGCCTGGATTAGGACCTGTGCTGCTTCCTGTGTGAGGTAGGGTCTCTTCCTGTGTGAGGTAGGGTCTCTTCCTGTGTGAGGTAGGGTCTCTTCCTGTGTGAGGTAGGGTCTCTTCCTGTGTGAGGTAGGGTCTCTTCCTGTGTGAGGTAGGGTCTCTTCCTGTGTGAGGTAGGGTCTCTTCCTGTGTGAGGTAGGGCCTCTTCCTGTGTGAGGTAGGGTCTCTTCCTGTGTGAGGTAGGGTCTCTTCCTGTGTGAGGTAGGGCCTCTTCCTGTGTGAGGTAGGGCCTCTTCCTGTGTGAGGTAGGGTCTCTTCCTGTGTAAGGTAGGGTCTCTTCCTGTGTGAGGTTGTAAAGATGTCATAGAGCATGAACCTGCAGCAGCGAGTCACTGCTTTGATGTTTGCAGAGAAGGACAGGGGGTTGTCCAGGTTCACACCAAGGAGCTGAGGACTGAGGGCTGAGGACTGAGGACTGAGGACTGAGGACTGAGGGCTGAGGGCTGAGGACTAAGAACTGAGGACTGAGGACTGAGGGCTGAAGACTGAGGACTGAGGGCTGAAGACTGAGGACTGAGGACTGAGGGCTGAGGACTGACAACTGATGGCTGAGGGCTGAGGGCTGAGGGCTGAGGGCTGAGGGCTGAGGACTGACAACTGATGACTGAGGGCTGAGGGCTGAGGGCTGAGGACTAAGAACTGAGGACTGAGGACTGAGGGCTGAAGACTGAGGACTGAGGGCTGAAGACTGAGGGCTGAGGGCTGAGGGCTGAGGGCTGAGGACTGAGGGCTGAGGACTGACAACTGATGGCTGAGGGCTGAGGGCTGAGGGCTGAGGACTGAGGGCTGAGGGCTGAGGACTGAGGACTGAGGGCTGAGCACTGAGGACTGAGGACTGGGGACTGAGGGCTGAGGGCTGAGGGCTGAGGGCTGAGGACTGACAACTGAGGACTGAGGACTGAGGACTGAGGGCTGAGGGCTGAGGGCTGTGGACTGAGGGCTGAGCACTGACAACTGAGGACTGAGGGCTGAGGACTGAGGGCTGAGGACTGAGGACTGAGGGCTGAGGGCTGAGGGCTGAGGACTGAGGACTGAGGACTGAGTGCTGAGGGCTGAGGGCTGTGGACTGAGGGCTGAGCACTGACAACTGAGGACTGAGGGCTGAGGACTGAGGGCTGAGGACTGAGGACTGAGGGCTGAGGGCTGAGGGCTGAGGACTGAGGACTGAGGACTGAGGGCTGAGGGCTGAGGGCTGTGGACTGAGGGCTGAGCACTGACAACTGAGGACTGAGGGCTGAGGACTGAGGGCTGAGGACTGAGGACTGAGGGCTGAGGGCTGAGGACTGAGGACTGAGGACTGAGGGCTGAGGGCTGAGGGCTGAGGGCTGAAGACTGAGGACTGAGGACTGAGGGCTGAGGGCTGAGGACTGAGGACTGAGGGCACCCCTTGCGCTGTCCTGATTTCTGTGACGGTAGCAGCAGCTGTCCAGAGACTAGTCCCTCAACCAGGCCCATAAATCTACCTAACCCAGCAACGTGCTGAACACAAATAGCCAGAAAGACGTTATCACACCACCATACACACTAGACCACTAACTGACACACACACAACTGTCAGGAAATATTTAATGTCACACTTTGAAATATTCAACGTCAGGAAAAGAGACGTGATTTATGTTTCTGGTGTTGATAGTACATCTTTTCAATTATAGACCAACCAGAGACCATCAGTCCTCTCTTGTTGATGGAATCTGGAACCTCTTTGTGGGTTAGAATAGATCAACGCGAGAAAATGACAGTGTTTTTTAAATCAGAATAACTCCTTATAAATGATAATGGAATAATGACGTCTCTCTGTCTGACCTCTCAGTCTGATTCCTTATCAGCCAATAATAATGTCTCTCTGTCTGACCTCTCAGTCTGATTCCTTATCAGCCAATAATAAAGTCTCTCTGTCTGACCTCTCAGTCTGATTCCTTATCAGCCAATAATAAAGTCTCTCTGTCTGACCTCTCAGTCTGATTCCTTATCAGCCAATAATAAAGTCTCTCTGTCTGACCTCTGTCTGATTCCTTATCAGCCAATAATAAAGTCTCTCTGTCTGACCTCTCAGTCTGATTCCTTATCAGCCAATAATAATGTCTCTCTGTCTGACCTCTCAGTCTGATTCCTTATCAGCCAATAATAAAGTCTCTCTGTCTGACCTCTCAGTCTGATTCCTTATCAGCCAATAATAAAGTCTCTCTGTCTGACCTCTCAGTCTGATTCCTTATCAGCCAATAATAAAGTCTCTCTGTCTGACCTCTGTCTGATTCCTTATCAGCCAATAATAAAGTCTCTCTGTCTGACCTCTCAGTTTGATTCCTTATCAGCCAATAATAAAGTCTCTCTGTCTGACCTCTCAGTTTGATTCCTTATCAGCCAATAATAAAGTATCTCTGTCTGACCTCTCTGTCTGATTCCTTATCAGCCAATAATAAAGTCTCTCTGTCTGACCTCTCTCAGTCTGATTCCTTATCAGCCAATAATAAAGTCTCTCTGTCTGACCTCTCAGTTTGATTCCTTATCAGCCAATAATAAAGTCTCTCTGTCTGACCTCTCTCAGTCTGATTCCTTATCAGCCAATAATAATGTCTCTCTGTCTGACCTCTCAGTCTGATTCCTTATCAGCCAATAATAAAGTCTCTCTGTCTGACCTCTCAGTTTGATTCCTTATCAGCCAATAATAATGTCTCTCTGTCTGACCTCTCAGTCTGATTCCTTATCAGCCAATAATAAAGTCTCTCTGTCTGACCTCTCAGTCTGATTCCTTATCAGCCAATAATAAAGTCTCTCTGTCTGACCTCTCTCAGTCTGATTCCTTATCAGCCAATAATAAAGTCTCTCTGTCTGACCTCTCAGTTTGATTCCTTATCAGCCAATAATAAAGTCTCTCTGTCTGACCTCTCTCAGTCTGATTCCTTATCAGCCAATAATAATGTCTCTCTGTCTGACCTCTCAGTCTGATTCCTTATCAGCCAATAATAAAGTCTCTCTGTCTGACCTCTCAGTCTGATTCCTTATCAGCCAATAATAAAGTCTCTCTGTCTGACCTCTCAGTTTGATTCCTTATCAGCCAATAATAAAGTCTCTCTGTCTGACCTCTCTCAGTCTGATTCCTTATCAGCCAATAATAAAGTCTCTCTGTCTGACCTCTCAGTCTGATTCCTTATCAGCCAATAATAAAGTCTCTCTGTCTGACCTCTCTCAGTCTGATTCCTTATCAGCCAATAATAAAGACTCTCTGTCTGACCTCTCAGTCTGATTCCTTATCAGCCAATAATAATGTCTCTCGGTCTGACCTCTCAGTCTGATTCCTTATCAGCCAATAATAAAGTCTCTCTGTCTGACCTCTCCGTCTGATTCCTTATCAGCCAATAATAAAGTCTCTCTGTCTGACCTCTCAGTCTGATTCCTTATCAGCCAATAATAAAGTCTCTCTGTCTGACCTCTCAGTCTGATTCCTTATCAGCCAATAATAAAGTCTCTCTGTCTGACCTCTCAGTCTGATTCCTTATCAGCCAATAATAAAGTCTCTCTGTCTGACCTCTCAGTCTGATTCCTTATCAGCCAATAATAATGTCTCTCTGTCTGACCTCTCAGTCTGATTCCTTATCAGCCAATAATAAAGTCTCTCTGTCTGACCTCTCAGTTTGATTCCTTATCAGCCAATAATAATGTCTCTCTGTCTGACCTCTCAGTCTGATTCCTTATCAGCCAATAATAATGTCTCTCTGTCTGACCTCTCAGTCTGATTCCTTATCAGCCAATAATAAAGTCTCTCTGTCTGACCTCTCAGTCTGATTCCTTATCAGCCAATAATAAAGTCTCTCTGTCTGACCTCTCAGTCTGATTCCTTATCATCTGATGTTTTCCCTGAACATGTTGATGAGTTCGTTGGTCGGTTTGTCTTTCGCGTTTCATTTATAGTCCTTCTCTTCCTCTCTTCCTTTATAAAACACATCATCGTCATTGTTATGTACTTGAGTGAAGACCCAAAAGCGGTTTTAACAGAAAACAGAGTTCTTTAATAAAAAAACAGGAATGGCATAAATCCTCTTCCAACGTAGTCAATGGAACAAAAGAACGTAGTATAATGCAGGATGCACCTGCCAGGCAGACTCCGACAGGATAGGACAAGGTGGAAGCAAACGGGACGACAGCTTGCTTCTGGTATCAAAAACACAAACAAGAATCAGACACTGAAAGTAGCAGGAACAGAGAGAGAAATAGAGACCTAATCAGAGGGGGAAGAGAGAACAGGTGGGGAAAGAGTGAATGAGCTAGTTAGGGGAAATGTAGAACAGCTGAAGAATGAGAGACAGAGAAGGTAACCTAAAAAGACCAGCAGAGAGAGACAGAGTGAAGAGAAAGGACAGGAACAGACATAACAAGACATGACAGTCATGGCCACTTCAATCCCAGCATCTCCTTGTCACTGTTATCTTTGAATGGTCTTTAAAGGACAGTAGTCTTCGGTGGGTTTAAACTCTGATTTACGACCTGCGCCCTGAGGTCTAGGAAAACATCCTACCGTCAGAATCATACAACCACCCGGCTGTTTAGTGACAACGACAAGCCAAGACACAACAGGTTCCCTAGGAGCCTGGGCCAAGGTCTGTCACCCAGGGGAGGAGAAGTGGAGAAGTTATTGACCAGGTGGCGAGCTGGGTCTAAGGCACTGAATCGCAGTGCTTGAGGCATCACTACAGATCCGGGATTGATCCCGGGCTGTGTCGCAGCCAGCCGTGTCTGGGAGACCCATGAGGCGGCGCACAATTGGCCAGGCGTCGTCCGGGTTAGGGGAGGGTTTGGCCGGCCGGGATGTCCTTGTCCCATCGGGCTCTAGCGACTCCTGTGGCGGGCCGGGCACATGCACGCTGACACGTCGCTTCCGTGGGACAGTTGAAACTGGAGCAGCAGCACGGCCAGGTGGACTGGGGACAGCAAGGAGTCATCAGGCCAGGTAGTCCTGAGGCATGGTCCTAGGGCTCAGGTTCTACAAGAGAAAGAGAGAAAGAGAAAGAAAGAGAGAGAGAGAATTAGAGGGAGCATACTTAAATTCACACAGGACACCGGATAAGTCAGGAGAAATACTCCAGATATAACAGACTGACCCCAGCCCCCCGACACATAAACTACTGCAGCATAAATACTGGAGGCTGAGACAGGAGGGGTCAGGAGACACTGTGGCCCCATCCGAGGACACCCCCGGACAGGGCCAAACAGGCAGGATATAACCCCGCTCACTTTGCCAAAGCACAGCCCCCACAACACTAGAGGGATATCTTTAACCACCAACTTACCATCCTGAGACAAGATTGAGTATAATCCACAAAGATCTCCCCCACAGCACAACCTAAGGGGGGGGCGACAACCCACACAGGATGATCACGTCAGTGACTCAACCCACTCAAGTGATGCACCCCTCCTAGGGACGGCATGGAAGAGCACCAGTAAGCCAGTGACTCAGCCCCTGTAATAGGGTTAGAGGCAGAGAATCCCAGTGGAAAGAGGGGTACTGGCCAGGCAGAGACAGCAAGGGGGGTTCGTTGCTCCAGAGCCTTTCCGTTCACCTTCACACTCCTGGGCCAGACTACACTCAATTATATGACCCACTGAAGAGATGAGTCTTCAATAAAGACTTAATAAAGACTCCTACACCCTTGTGTGTGAAATATCAAATGATTATAACTATAGTATTTGAGGTGCTGGCAAAGTATTGTTTGATGAAAAAGAAGACAAAACATTTTCTACAAATTTCCCCAGGGTTTACACAAACTGCACACAGAGCACGTAGGTGATTCATGTAAAAACACATTTGCACATCCACCCATGTGAACTAATAAAAATGTACAAAGCTGGTATCAGACACTATAAACTAATACACCATAAAACGGTGATGTGAAAAGACTTGGAGTGAAACACGATATAAACCACATCAACACCAACAGACGGAAATGGAATTAAGAGTTCGGCTTGGGGTTCTGGAACCTCGACAAAACACTAGAACACTCGAAGGCTGTGAAGAGATACATTACACGTCTGTCTCTCTGGAGAGACGACCCAGTAGAAGGTTTTGAGCTTGTCTAGGAAAGGTTTGTATGTTGGACCATAGAACTTGACACCCTCAGAAATCCCAATTCAATCCAACTCTGAGATCTTTTTTTTCTGTTGCTATTGTCATTTTGAATGTATTTTCTCCCACTAAGCTGTGTAGAGACATCCAGTTGGTTCCTGTGTTGGCGATGACGGAATCACTGGATAGTTTACGGACAACCGTGTGTGTGTGTGTGTGTGTGTGTGTGTGTGTGTGTGTGTGTGTGTGCGTGCGTGCGTGCGTGCGTGCGTGCGTGCGTGCGTGCGTGCGTGCTTGCGTGCGTGTGTGTGCAGATGATTGTGTATGCGTGCACGTATGTATGTATGTGTGTCTGTCCAGGCTAACCATCCAGAACCTGGGATCTGGGTCCATTCTCCACACCCTCTCAGATTCCTAGTGTGTCGAGGCTCTGATTGCTTCACTAAGACCCTCAGGCTCTATGAAGGTACAGTCCTGTCCTACAACATTACATCTGATATGGGTTATTTACCATAGGGCTGTTTTCACCACAACCCCCAAGCCTGGGTCGTCTAAGAACCCTATACTGTACTTCCTCCATAAGCTCTTGTTATGGAACGGAATGCAGATATTTATTATCCAGGTTGAAATGTTTGGTCTCTCAGTCGGAAGGTTCTAGGTCAGGTTTTACATGGCTACCAGGTAGGTTGATAAAGCCTCTTACTTTAGAGGCAGAGGAGGAAGCATTTCCTTCAAAAGCGGCTTTCAGAGGAAAAACAAACCAAATGTGAATTATGGAAGAGAATGATGTCATCAAAGGATATTTGGAAGGTTATGACAATAAGTTGTCACACGGATGATATATAGATGATATAGTATATAGATGATATATAGATGATACAGTATATAGATAATATATAGATGATACAGTATATAGATGATATATAGATGATACAGTATATAGATAATATATAGATAATATATAGATGATACAGTATATAGATTATATGTAGATGATACAGTATATAGATAATATATAGATGATACAGTATATAGATAATATATAGATTATATATAGATGATACAGTATATAGATTATATATAGATGATACAGTATATAGATAATATATAGATGATATATAGATGATACAGTATATAGATAATATATAGATGATATATAGATGATACAGTATATAGATAATATATAGATGATATAGTATATAGATAATATATAGATGATGCAGTATATAGATAATATATAGATGATACAGTATATAGATTATATATAGATGATACAGTATATAGATAATATATAGATGATACAGTATATAGATAATATATAGATGATGCAGTATATAGATAATATATAGATGATACAGTATATAGATTATATATAGATGATACAGTATATAGATAATATATAGATGATACAGTATATAGATAATATATAGATGATGCAGTATATAGATAATATATAGATGATACAGTATATAGATAATATATTGATGACATATATATAATATATAGATGATACAGTATATAGATGATATATAGATGATACAGTATATAGATGATATATAGATGATACAGTATATAGATAATATATAGATGATACAGTATATAGATAATATATAGATGATACAGTATATAGATAATATATAGATGATACAGTATATAGATAATATATAGATGATACAGTATATAGATTATATATAGATGATACAGTATATAGATGATATATAGATGATACAGTATATAGATTATATATAGATGATACAGTATATAGATAATATATAGATGATATATAGATGATACAGTATATAGATAATATATAGATGATACAGTATATAGATTACATATAGATGATACAGTATATAGATAATATATAGATTATATATAGATGATACAGTATATAGATAATATATAGATGATACAGTATATAGATGATATATAGATGATACAGTATATAGATGATATATAGATGATACAGTATATAGATGATATATAGATCATACAGTATATAGATGATATATAGATGATACAGTATATAGATGATATATAGATGATATATAGATGATACAGTATATAGATGATATATAGATGATACAGTATATAGATTATCTATAGATGATACAGTATATAGATAATATATATCTCATACAGTATATAGATGATATATAGATGATACAGTATATAGATAATATATAGATGATACAGTATATATATAATATATAGATGATACAGTATATAGATAATATATAGATGATACAGTATATAGATGATATATAGATGATACAGTATATAGATGATATATAGATGATACAGTATATAGATGATATATAGATGATACAGTATATAGATGATATATAGATGATATATAGATGATACAGTATATAGATAATATATAGATGATACAGTATATATATAATATATAGATGATACAGTATATAGATAATATATATCTCATACAGTATATAGATGATATATAGATGATACAGTATATAGATAATATATAGATGTATATATAGCTGCATCCGCTCTCCTGGATGCCTTCCTGGATGGGAAGGGATCCTACACATGGGAGGAGATCCTGGCTGGAAGGGATCACCTCCCATGGGAACAGGTGGAGGCATCCAGGAGAGCAGATGCAGCCAGGAGAGCGGAGGCAGCCAGGACAGAGGAGGCAGCCAGGAGAGCGGAGGCAGCCAGGAGAGCGTAGGCAGCCAGGAGAGCGGAGGCAGCCAGGAGAGCGGAGGCAGCCAGGAGAGCGGAGGAAGCCAGGAGAGCGGAGGCAGCCAGGAGAGCGGAGGCAGCCAGGAGAGCGGAGGCAGCAGGAGAAAGGAACCAGCCTTACGAGGGAACACGGCTGGCGAGGAAGCCCGAGAGGCAGCCCCCAAAAAATTTGGGGGATGGCGCACGGGGAGTGTGGCAGAGTCAGGTTGGAGACCTGTGCCCACTCCCCTTACCTGGTCGAGCATGTGACTGATCAGGCCCCGTGCTATGGTGATGCGCACTGTGTCTCGGCCCACCATTCACAGGCCGGTGTGCTCGGTGCCAGCATCCCGCATTTACCGGGTGGAAGCTGGCATCCAGCCAGAACGGGTGGGGCCAGCTATGCGGTCGAGACCGCCAGTGCGCCTCCACGGCCCTGTGTATCCGGTGCCTCGGCCAAGGAAGTGGCCGCCTGCATGTCTCCCCAGCCTGGTGAGTCCTGTGCCTGTTCCCAGAACTAGGTCTCCTGTGTCTCCCTCCAGCCCGGAGCTGCCAGAGTCTCCCTCCAGTCTGGAGCTGCCAGAGTCTCCCTCCAGTCTGGAGCTGCCAGAGTCTCCCTCCAGTCTGGAGCTGCCAGAGTCTCCCTCCTGCCCGGAGCTGACAGAGCCGCCCTCCTGTCCGGATCTTCCAGAGCCGCCCTCCTGCCCGGAGCTGACAGAGCCGCCCTCCTGTCCGGATCTTCCAGAGCCGCCCTCCTGTCCGGAGCTGACAGAGCCGCCCTCCTGTCCGGATCTTCCAGAGCCGCCCTCCTGCCCGGAGCTGACAGAGCCGCCCTCCTGTCCGGATCTTCCAGAGCCGCCCTCCTGCCCGGAGCTGACAGAGCCGCCCTCCTGTCCGGATCTTCCAGAGCCGCCCTCCTGTCCGGAGCTGACAGAGCCGCCCTCCTGTCCGGATCTTCCAGAGCCGCCCTCCTGCCCGGAGCTGACAGAGCCGCCCTCCTGTCCGGATCTTCCAGAGCCGCCCTCCTGTCCGGAGCTGACAGAGCCGCCCTCCTGCCCGGAGCTGACAGAGCCGCCCTCCTGTCCGGATCTTCCAGAGCCGCCCTCCTGCCCGGAGCTGACAGAGCCGCCCTCCTGTCCGGATCTTCCAGAGCCGCCCTCCTGTCCGGAGCTGACAGAGCCGCCCTCCTGTCCGGATCTTCCAGAGCCGCCCTCCTGCCCGGAGCTGACAGAGCCGCCCTCCTGTCCGGATCTTCCAGAGCCGCCCTCCTGTCCGGAGCTGACAGAGCCGCCCTCCTGTCCGGATCTTCCAGAGCCGCCCTCCTGTCCGGAGCTGACAGAGCCGCCCTCCTGTTCAGAGCTACCAGAGCCACCCTCCTGTTCGGAGCTGCCAGTCGCCCTTCACTCCGGAGCTGCCAGAGTCGCCCTCCTGTCCAGAGCTGCCAGTCGTCCTTCACTCCGGAGCTGCCAGAGTCACCCTTCACTCCGGAGCTGTCAGAGTCGCCCTTCACTCCGGAGCTGCCAGAGTCGCCCTTCACTCCGGAGCTGCAAGAGTCGCCCTTCTCTCCGGAGCTGCAAGAGTAGCCCTCCTGTCCAGAGCTGCCAGAGCCGCCCTTCACTCCGGTGCTGCCAGAGCCACCCTCCTGTCCAGAGCTGCCAGAGTCGCCCTCTTGTCAAGAGCTGCCAGAGTCACCCTCCTGTCCAGAGCTGCCAGAGTCGCCCTTCAGTATAGTAAAGTATAGTATAGTATAGCATAGCTTGGTGTGATTTAGTATAGTTTAGTTTAGTATAGTTTAAATTAGTATGGTTTAGCATGGTTTAGTATAGGTTAGTATGGCTTTGTATAGATTTGTATAGTTTAGTATATTTTAGTATAGTTTGGTTTAGTATACATTAGTATGGTGTAGTATAGTTTAGTATAGTTTAGGATAGTTTAGTATGGTTTAGTATGGTTTAGTATAAATTAGTATAGTTTAGTATAGATTAGTATAAATTAGTATGGTTTAGTATAGTTTAGTATGGTTTAGTATAGTTTAGTATAGTATAGTTTAGAATAGTTTAGTATAGTTTAGTATGGTTTATCATAAATGAGTATGGTCTAGTATAGTTTAGTATGGTTTAGTATAGTTTAGTATGGTTTAGTATAAATTAGTATGGTTTAGTATAGTTTAGTATGGTTTAGTATAGTTTGGTTTAGTATAGGTTAGTATAGTTTAGTGTGGTTTAGTATAAATTAGTATGGTTTAGTATAGTTTAGTATGGTTTAGTATAGTTTGGTTTAGTAGAAATTAGTATGGTTTAGAATGGTTCAGTATAGTTTAGTATAGTTTAGAATAGTTTAGTATAGTTTAGTATGGTTTAGTATAGTTTGGTTTAGTAGAAATTAGTATGGTTTAGAATGGTTCAGTATAGTTTAGTATAGTATAGTTTAGAATAGTTTAGTATAGTTTAGTATGGTTTATTATAAATGAGTATGGTTTAGTATAGTTTGGTTTCGTATAAATTAGTATGGTTTAGTATAGTTTGGTTTAGTATAGTTTAGTATAGTATAGTTTAGAATAGTTTAGTATAGTTTAGTATGGTTTATTATAAATGAGTATGGTTTAGTATAGTTTAGTATGGTTTAGTATAGTTTGATTTAGTCTAAATTAGTATAGTTTAGTATGGTTTAGTATAAATTAGTATGGTTTAGTATAGTTTAGTATGGTCTAGTATAGTTTAGTATGGTTTAGTATAAATTAGTATGGTTTAGTATAGTTTAGTATGGTTTAGTATAGTTTGGTTTAGTATAGTTTAGTATAGTTTAGAATGGTTCAGTATAGTTTAGTATGGTTTAGTATAGTTTGGTTTAGTATAAATTAGTATGGTTTAGTATAGTTTAGTATGGTTTAGTATAGTTTGGTTTAGTATAAATTCGTATGGTTTAGTATAGTTTAGTATGGTTTAGTATAGTTTGGTTTAGTATAAATTAGTATGGTTTAGTATGGTTTAGTATAGTTTGGTTTAGTATAAATTAGTATGGTTTAGTATAGTTTGGTTTAGTATAAATTAGTATGGTTTAGTATGATTTAGTATAGTTTGGTTTAGTATAAATTCGTATGGTTTAGTATGGTTTAGTATAGTTTGGTTTAGTATAAATTCGTATGGTTTAGTTTAGTATGGTTTAGTATAAATTCGTATGGTTTAGTTTAGTATGGTTTAGTATAAATTCGTATGGTTAAGTATGTTATTGCATTATGAATGTGAAGCTCTCACATCATCCATCTCCTCCACAAGGTGAAGCCCTGCTCCAATCAGGAAACAACCAGAACCACCTCACAGCCCAATCACACACGTCCCTGCACAATCACACACCTCCCTGCCCAATCACACACCTTCTGCCTAGTGGAAGGCAACAGGATTGGTGGAAGTGTAAAAGTTGAGGACAAATGGACATCTTGAAGATCCTGGCAGCTCCTGGTCAAGTACGTCTTAAAGTGCAGGGATGGTCATGTCCCATTGGTCACATGATCAAAAAGGTGTCATCAATAATACCACAGAACTGATGTAGGTCATTTCCTATTGGTCACATGATCAAAAAGGTGTCATCAATAATACCACAGAACTGATGTAGGTCATGTCCCATTGGTCACATGATCAAAAAGGTGTCATCAATAATACCACAGAACTGATGTAGGTCATGTCCCATTGGTCACATGATCAAAAAGGTGTCATCAATAATACCACAGAACTGATGTAGGTCATTTCCCATTGGTCACGTGACCAAGGTTCGACACATACAACAACATAGAGTTACACACGGATTAACACAAACATACAGTCAATAATACAGTATAAACAAGTCTATATACGATGTGAGCAAATTAGGTGAGATAAGGGAGGTAAAGGCAAAAAAAGGCCATGGTGGCAAAGTAAATACAATATAGCAAGTAAAACACTGGAATGGTAGATTTGCAGTGGAAGAATGTGCAAAGTAGAAATAAAAATAATGGGGTGCAAAGGAACAAAATAAATACATACAGTAGGGGAAGAGGTAGTTGTTTGGGCTAAATTATAGGTGGGCTATGTACAGGTGCAGTAATCTGTGAGCTACTCTGACAGTTGGTGCTTGAAGCTAGTGAGGGAGATAAGTGTTTCCAGTTTCAGTCATTGGCAGCAGAGAACTTAGGTTAGGGCTTCAATGTGTTAGGATGTGTGTGTGTGTGTGTGTGTGTGTGTGTGTGTGTGTGTGTGTGTGTGTGTGTGTGTGTGTGTGTGTGTGTGTGTGTGTGTGTGTGTGTGTGTGTGTGTGTGTGTGTGTGTGTGTGTGTGTGCGTGCGTGTGTGTATGTGTGTATGTGTGTGCGTGTGTGTGTGTGTGTGTGTGTGCGTGCGTGCGTGTGTGTGTGCGTGTGTGTGTAATGGTGAGTCCTCCCAGATGTCCAGGCATCCCAGCCTCCTCCTGTCTCTCATCGCTAGGCTGTGATTGGTTCCTGGCTCCAGCTTTGTTCTCTCAGAGTGGACATGCTCTGTGTGTGTGTGTGTGTGTGTGTGTGTGTGTGTGTGTGTGTGTGTGTGTGTGTGTGTGTGTGTGTGTGTGTGTGTGTGTGTGTGTGTGTGTGTGTGTGTGTGTGTGTGTGTGTGTGTGTTTTACATCACTGTGCGCGTGCGTGCGTGCGTGCGTGCGTGCGTGTGTGTGTGTGTGCGTGCGTGTGTGTGTGCCCATAAACTGGCTGGAACGGTGCCCTCTGCAGAGCACACAGGACAGGCAGGGTGGCGCCTCAGATACTTAAAACAATATTTAATGTTTTACATCACTGTGCCACGGTGGATTATTCAACTGATGCCAGCTAAACCCAGAGAGAGAGAGAGAGAGAGAGAGAACAACATGTGGTGTCTCAATATATCAGGAAACAATGTCCTACACAGGCTAGAGAGATTCTAGACTCTTAACACATAACAGGGGAGGGGACACCTCTACCCATCGGGTGCCTGGTAACGTCTCTCAACACATAACAGGGGGGGAGGGACACCTCTACCCATCAGGTGCCTGGTAACGTCTCTCAACACATAACAGGGGAGGGGACACCTCTACCCATCAGGTGCCTGGTAACGTCTTCTAGACTCTCAACACATAACAGGGGAGGGGACACCTCTACCCATCAGGTGCCTGGTAACGTCTCTCAACACATAACAGGGGAGGGGACACCTCTACCCATCAGGTACCTGGTAACGTCTCTCAACACATAACGGGGGAGGGGACACCTCTACCCATCAGGTACCTGGTAACGTCTCTCAACACATAACGGGGGAGGGGACACCTCTACCCATCAGGTGCCTGGTAACGTCTCTCAACACATAACGGGGGAGGGGACACCTCTACCCATCAGGTGCCTGGTAACGTCTCTCAACACATAACAGGGGAGGGGACACCTCTACCCATCAGGTGCCTGGTAACGTCTCTCAACACATAACAGGGGAGGGGACACCTCTACCCATCAGGTGCCTGGTAACGTCTCTCAGCACATAACAGGGGAGGGGACACCTCTACCCATCAGGTGCCTGGTAACGTCTCTCAACACATAACAGGGGAGGGGACACCTCTACCCATCAGGTGCCTGGTAACGTCTCTCAACACATAACAGGGGAGGGGACACCTCTACCCATCAGGTGCCTGGTAACGTCTCTCAACACATAACGGGGGAGGGGACACCTCTACCCATCAGGTGCCTGGTAACGTCTCTCAGCACATAACAGGGGAGGGGACACCTCTACCCATCAGGTGCCTGGTAACGTCTCTCAACACATAACGGGGGAGGGGACACCTCTTCCCATCAGGTGCCTGGTAACGTCTCTCAACACATAACAGGGGAGGGGACACCTCTACCCATCAGGTGCCTGGTAACGTCTTCTAGACTCTCAACACATAACGGGGGAGGGGACACCTCTACCCATCAGGTGCCTGGTAACGTCTCTCAACACATAACAGGGGAGGGGACACCTCTACCCATCAGGTGCCTGGTAACGTCTCTCAACACATAACGGGGGAGGGGACACCTCTACCCATCAGGTGTCTGGTAACGTCTCTCAACACATAACAGGGGAGGGGACACCTCTACCCATCAGGTGCCTGACGATATCTTATCCTGGTCTAATAGCTGGTCCATCACTAACCAAAAGACAACATGCTTTAGTGTTACACACTGGACCTTATGACAGATTCAGAGGAGAGGGATGATACCAACTGAATCTCAGTAGTAGTTCCTTACACACAGACAATATCTTACACACAATTTGCAGTTACTGATTGTCTGTTAAGCCATGAAGACAGACAGCATCTCACACTGGTAGTGAGGCTAACCCACTATTATAGAGGTTCTGTTACATGTTATCTGATATTGTGTGAGTTAGTTTGGGTCTGTAACAGGGACTCTGAGAGGGGGGCATTCCTCACACTAACCTCCAGAAGGGCCCTAATGAGGAGCTCAGTACAGTATGACATGTCTGTCTCTCAGTGGGACTGTTCCCACGGTGGTCTGTACAAACACTAGTCCCAGGAATAAAACAACCGGCACATTTAAAACAATCTCATTCAGCGTCTACTGTTTTTCAAATCTCAGTTGAGCGCTTTAGTTCTGATTGTTTTAGTGAGAAAGACAGGTACAGCTCTAACCACTAGGCTACCTGCTGGTTACTAGTCCAATGCTCTAACCACTAGTCTACCTGCCGCCCAGAGGAGAGGGGATGATCCACTCTAACCACTAGGCTACCTGCCGCCCAATATCTCCACTCTAACCACTAGGCTACCTGCCGCCCATCTCCACTCTAACCACTAGGCTACCTGCTGGTTACTAGTCCAATGCTCTAACCACTAGTCTACCTGCCGCCCCTCCACTCTAACCACTAGGCTACCTGCCGTCCCTCCACTCTAACCACTAGTCTACCTGCCGCCCCAACCCACTCTAACCACTAGTCTACCTGCCGCCCCTCCACTCTAACCACTAGGCTACCTGCCGCCCCAGGTCCACTCTAACCACTAGGCTACCTGCTGGTTACTAGTCCAATGCTCTAACCACTAGGCTACCTGCCACCCCTCCACTCTAACCAC